>NC_079375.1:26996038-27123538 GCF_021018895.1 Seriola aureovittata | reverse complement strand
AGCAGTAGCAGCAGCAGTAGCAGTAGTACTAGTATAGTATTATTAACAATAGTACTAGCAGTATTAGCAGTATTAGCAGTAGCAGCAGCAGTAGCAGTAGTATTAGTATAGTATTATTAACAATAGTACTAGCAGTATTAGCAGTATTAGCAGTAGCAGCAGCAGTAGCAGTAGTACTAGTATAGTATTATTAACAGTAGTACTAGCAGTATTAGCAGTAGCAGCAGCAGTAGTATTAGTATAGTATTATTAACAGTAGTATTAGCAGTATTAGCAGTAGCAGTAGTAGCAGAAACAGTAGTATTAGTATAGTATTATTAACAATAGTACTAGCAGTATTAGCAGTATTAGCAGTATCAGCAGCAGTAGCAGTAGTATTACTATAGTATTATTAACAATAGTACTAGCAGTATTAGCAGTATTAGCAGTATCAGCAGCAGTAGTATTAGTATAGTATTATTAACAGTAGTACTAGCAGTATTAGCAGTATTAGCACTATTAGCAGTATCAGTAGCAGTAGCAGTAGTATTAGTATAGTATTATTAACAGTAGTACTAGCAGTATTAGCAGTATTAGCAGTAGCAGCAGTAGCAGTAGTATTAGTATAGTATTATTAACAGTAGTATTAGCAGTATTAGCAGTATTAGCAGTAGCAGCAGTAGCAGTAGTATTAGTATAGTATTATTAACAGTAGTATTAGCAGTATTAGCAGTATTAGCAGTAGCAGCAGTAGCAGTAGTATTAGTATAGTATTATTAACAGTAGTACTAGCAGTATTAGCAGTATTAGCAGTAGCAGCAGTAGCAGCAGTAGCAGTAGTATTAGTATAGTATTATTAACAGTAGTACTAGCAGTATTAGCAGTATTAGCAGTATTAGCAGTAGCAGCAGTAGCAGTAGTATTAGTATAGTATTATTAACAGTAGTATTAGCAGTATTAGCAGTATTAGCAGTATTAGCAGTAGCAGCAGTGTAACTGGACGTCAGTACAGCCCAGGTGAAGCAGCAGTGTAACTGTGTGACTGGAGTTGCTGCAGCAGCACTGAGCTCAGCTCTGCTGGGACTCTGGGCTGATGGAGGACTGTTTGCTCAGCACAACAGCAGGTTATTTTTAGTCCGACAGCATTTCCACCAACAGCACACACACACACACACACACACACAACACACACACACACACACACACACACACACACACACACACACACACACACTTACACTTCACAGTCGGACGGCCGACACTGTGACAGAGTGAGGAAACTGGGAGAGAGAGAACATTAAAGAGAGAAAAGATCCAGGAAGAAGTTTTCATTTCAGCTGCATCATCAAATACTGATGATGCAGCTCCTGTGACTGATACGTCTTTTATTCTGAGCTCGTGTCAGATACACAGTGGAGACAGTAGAGACAGTAGAAACAGTAGAAACAACAGAAACAGTAGAAACAGTAGAAACAACAGAAACAGTAGAAACAACAGAAACAGTAGAAACAGTAGAAACAACAGAAACAGTAGAAACAGTAGAAACAACAGAAACAGTAGAAGACATCAAGTATGAAAACATGAAGTATAAAGACATGAAGTATGAAGACATGAAGTATGAAGACATGAAGTATAAAGATATGAAGTATGAAGACATGAAGTATAAAGATATGAATTATGAAGACATGAAGTATGAAGACATGAAGTATATAGATATGAAGTATGAAGAAATGAAGTATAAAGATATGAAGTATGAAGACATGAAGTATGAAGACATGAAGTATAAAGATATGAAGTATGAAGACATGAAGTATGAAGACATGAAGTATAAAGATATGAATTATGAAGTATGAAGACATGAAGTATAAAGATATGAAGTATGAGGACATGAAGTATAAAGATATGAAGTATGAGGACATGAAGTATAAAGATATGAAGTATGAAGACATGAAGTATGAAGACATGAAGTATGAAGACATGAAGTATAAAGACATGAAGTATGAAGTATAAAGACATGAAGTATAAAGACATGAAGTATGAAGACATGAAGTATAAAGACATGAAGTATGAAGACATGAAGTATGAAGATATGAAGTATAAAGACATGAAGTATGAAGACATGAAGTATAAAGACATGAAGTATGAAGTATAAAGACATGAAGTATGAAGACATGAAGTATGAAGACATGAAGTATGAAGATATGAAGTATGAAGATATGAAGTATGAAGACATGAAGTATGAAGACATGAAGTATGAAGTATGAAGACATGAAGTATGAAGACATGAAGTATAAAGATATGAAGACATGAAGTATAAAGATATGAAGTATGAAGACATGAAGTATGAACACATGAAGTATGAAGACATGAAGTATAAAGATATGAAGTATGAAGACATGAAGTATGAAGACATGAAGTCTGCAGAAGCAGCACACGGTTCTTCCCTGGGGAGGAGGAGCAGGTGAAATCATGTTGCTGCTCTCGTCCATCACGGCTCGGTCTAATAATAAAGCTGTGGGTGATGTTTTATTGATGGACTCGTCCTTCCTGCTGGGGTCACTGAGGCAGCGTTCACTCTGCCTCCACACGTCTGTCACGACTCACAGCTGCTGGGGTCACTGAGGCAGCGTTCATTCTGCCTCCACACGTCTGTCACGACTCACAGCTGCTGGGGTCACTGAGGCAGCGTTCACTCTGCCTCCACACGTCTGTCACGACTCACAGCTGCTGGGGTCACTGAGGCAGCGTTCACTCTGCCTCCACACGTCTGTCACGACTCACAGCTGCTGGGGTCACTGAGGCAGCGTTCACTCTGCCTCCACACGTCTGTCACGACTCACAGCTGCTGGGGTCACTGAGGCAGCGTTCACTCTGCCTCCACACGTCTGTCACGACTCACAGCTGCTGGGGTCACTGAGGCAGCGTTCACTCTGCCTCCACACGTCTGTCACGACTCACAGCTGCTGGGGTCACTGAGGCAGCGTTCACTCTGCCTCCACACGTCTGTCACGACTCACAGCTGCTGGGGTCACTGAGGCAGCGTTCACTCTGCCTCCAGATGTCTGTCACGACTCACAGCTGCAGGACCTCACCTGTCTCACCTGTTTGCTGGTCCTGCAGGAGTGTGTGTAGAGATCCTGACAGGAAATGAGGTCAACACCTGGCTTTGAGTTGAAATGGAGTATAAACAGTGAAGAAGACGCAAAATGGAGGTTTCAGACATCACTGTTTTCATTTAACGTCACTTGTGTCTAGATCGGATTCTTGAATTCAGGTCTTTGCCTCGTATAAAGACTGTGTCCTATTGTTTAATCTGGATCACTGTTTAGATCATTTGACTGGTACACCTGTGTCTCGAGTGTCTCCCAGTATCTAGATGTTGCTAACCAGCTGGTTATTTAGATTCTTTCTGTCGTAGATCTGTTAGCACGAAACAGGACTGAATAGTAAACAAGTATTCGATCTAGATTATTGAGTCTAGGTTGGATCCCTGGATCCTTTGTCTGGATCCCAGGCTGTAAACGTGTTTATATCAAATGGAACGCAGACTGGTCCAAAATGTCAGTTTCGAACATCTTAAGACGTTTGGACCATCGATGCTATTGGTTGGTGTCAACCCCCCCTTTTTTTAATCGGAGGGGTTACGTTTCGTATACGTTGTGCTGTGTGTGTACCTACATTGAGGTCATGTGAGCTCTCGGGAGTTGGTACGTTTAGACTACGTACTGATCATGTGTCTTATACACAGCTGTGAATCAGTATTTGGGACAGTCCATTTGTATATATATATATATATATATATATGTATATTCATCAATATTATTGTTAATAACATTACCTATTCATCAATGTGTGTGCTGAAGGACAGTCTGCAGTGGTTCACCTGCTCTCCAGGTGTGTGTCCACATGATTACACTCACACCTGATTTTACACCTGAGTATTACAGTCGTATCGTACTATATTCAAACTGAACGTCACATCTTGTTTTAGAGACAAACTCATCAGGATGTTTCTGGAGAGATGAAGAACCATCATTATTATCTGTGTCATGGTTTGGAGCAAAGACTCTGTATAAGATGGACGACAGCCAAAACATCTCAGGTCATAAACCCCGCCCCCTCCAGATGGGAGGGGCCAAACTTCATTTGTCTGATAACTGGTTTTCTGACAGCTGTGATTGATTCGTGAGCGGGTGTATGGGCGGGACCTCGATACTGTGGCTCCACCCGCTGACACTACTGCGCAGACTCTGGCTCCAAATGACATCACCAGTGTAAGATGGCGGCGCCTGTATGGAGGAGATGTCGTCCATCTATATTTACAGTCTCACAGTTCACATCTCTGGATTTATTTGATTTTCTGTCTGTGTTTTATTGTTCACTTTTCATTCATGACTCTAGTTGTTATTATCTGGCTGAATATTCTGAGGTCAGGCTTTAGAGATCTGATGTAAACTGTCTGCTGCAGCTTCCTGGTCGGTCCGTGTACTTGGTGGCCAACGAATTTTCGTTTTGAAATGAGAAAACCAAAATGGGGAAACAGCTCGTTTCCCAATTAACGTTTAGAAATCAGGAAACAAAAAAGATAAATCATAAAACAAACCGTTATCTGTTTTCTCTTGATCTGATAATAAATGGAAACCAGGAAGTGAAATAACTGTGTGGAAGGTCCAGGGATCATCGGATAATCTGTAATTCATCGGTAATTTAAAAACAAAAAAACCTAAATCTGTTATTTGATTCAAAACCAAAACAGAAAAACATTTTTGGTGTCATAATCAAAAAAAAAAAACCATTTTTTTTTGTTTCTAAATGACCAATGAATTACAGATTATCCGATGATCCCTGGACCTTCCACACAGTTATTTCACTTCCTGGTTTCCATTTATTATCACATCTAGAAAAAACAGGTACTGGTTTTGTCGTTTGTTTTTTGTTATCAAACCAAAAACGATGGTTTGGTTTTCTCATTTCAAAAGGAACATTTATTGGCCGCCAAGTACATGGCCCCTCCCCTCCCTTGTGTTTCTGCAGTGGAGGACCAGCTGTAGGTGTTTATCATTATTATCTACCAGTGGACTCCACAGTCAGAGTCGAGTGTAAAGAGGAAGAATCACAGTCAGGTTTGTTGTTTGTTGCTGCGTCTGAATGAATGAATGAACCTGTCGATCTGCCTGTTGTAGGGCAAAGGGGAAAGGGTCGTTGCCATGGTGCTGAAGGAGCTTCCTGGTAAAAAGGCATCCTCTGAAGGAAACCCCCTCCTCACCGTGACAACCAAGGTTGGCATGACGACCACGCTTGTTTGTTATATGGCACTGCTCAGAGATTAAGTTTTCTTTTTCTTCAGTTTTAATTTTTGTTTTGTGGAGCTTCAAACCTGTTTCTGTCTCATCATCCACCTGCAGAGTTCATGTCTTCATCATGTTTTAATAACCAGCTGTTTTATTCAAAACAACATTTTGTCCAATTAACAGTATTGAATTTACTTTGATATGAGACAAAGAAAATCACATTTGTCCTTTTTATTAAAATGATTTTTTGATCAAAATAGCTGCTGATTAATTTTCCTTTGATCAACTGATCATTGAATGAACCAATTGCAGCAGCTCTAGAGTGATGTGAAGCAGGTGAATTAGAGTGTAGCTAGTGTTGAACGGATTTGAACCGTCTCTGACCTCTGACCTCTGACCTCTGACCCAGAGCGCTTGTTCTCGATTGATCAGGTTTCAGCTGCTGTTGTTGTTTAATTATTCTGGAATTATTATTATCTTCTCGGTTGTTGTGCTGTGGTCCGGTCTCCCGGTCCGCTCTCTTCATGTCTCTGGGGGTGGACAGTGGTGTCTGTGCTCAGTGAGACGGTGGGGGGGTCGACAGACTGATGCACTGTTACTGGACGGAGCTGCTGTTTGACAGGATTAAATACCAGCGTGTTCCAGTCGACATGTGGACGTACATGGCTGTGTGGATTAGGATTAGGAGGGCAGACACACACACACACACACACACACACACACACACACACACACACACACACACACTGCTGTGTGATCAGGTTAATCAGGCCTCAGACTGAACAAGTGAGTTAAAGGTTGTACTTTGTCCTACGTTTCCCAGAATTCCTTTCAGTAACATCAGGAGAGCTGGAAGCAATTTGTTGTTGGGGAATAAACAATGGAATAAACTAAAGACTTCAGGCGGCCTCAGATGAACCAGAATGTAGCACATGTGGTCTGGACTCTGTTGGTCAGGTCCCAGCTGCGAGTCCAGAAGGAGGCGGTGAAACACCTGAAGCTGCTTGTACCTGAGAAAAGCAGCAGAAGAAGAAGAACTTCTGACCTGTAGGAGTAACAACAATAACAGTCCATGAACTCAGATGACATATTTGTCTAATCTCTAATGTCCGAGGAGCAGCTGATTTATTCTCATACTCAAAGGTCAAAGGTCACAGTGACATCACAAAGCAGTTTGGCCATGACTCATAAATTCATCGACTAATTATGACACAAATTAACTCAAAAGTTTATGAGGATAAAATTAAGTGATGACATTTTATATCCATAAGGTCAAAGGTCAATTCGCTGTGACATCATAATGTTCTGCAGAAACACTTTTGGTCTTTATCAATGCTGTAACTCAGGAAGGAGAGACTGTGACCATATTTGGTCGACACTATAGACTGTAAATAAAGATGGACGTTGCCTCTGTGACGTCACCCACAGGTTTCTGAAGCTCAGAGTGAGCTGCTTCATTGTCGCCATCTTGGTAGTGCCTGACTCCGCCCCTAACTCCCAGCTAATCCAAATAAGGTCAAAGAGGAGGGGCGTGTGTGGAGCTGAGACTTAGGTGTCAAACATATGCTCACCCACCTGTCACTCACAGAGGCCACGCCCATTTTCCTCCATAACTGTAGTCCTTAATAAAATGTAAACAGGTGAGATATATAAACAGGTGAGATATATAAACAGGTGAGATATATAAACAGGTGAGTTATATAAACAGGTGAGTTATATAAACAGGTGAGTTATATAAACAGGTGAGATATATAAACAGGTGAGTTATATAAACAGGTGAGTTATATAAACAGGTGTCATGAAGGAGGAAATCAGCTCTAGAGACCAAAACAGTTTTTGTACCAGGCTGTAAACATGTTTATTTCTGCTGTAAAGTTGGACATTTTAACATGGGAGTCTATGGGGACTGACTCACTGTTGGAGCCAGACTCTAGTGGCCGTTAGAGGAACTGCAGCTGCTCTCAGGAGTTAAACATTAGAGAGGTGGTGATGGTGAAATCATGATTGTTTCACTCACTCGTCTGCTGCTGTTTTTTAAAAACATGAAGCTCCAGACCTGTAGAAGCTTTTCTTCTGTTTGTGACTCATTTGGAAACATTTCATTATATTTGGAGCAGTTATCACATTATTATTTTATAATGTGACGTATGCTCGTTCCACTCTCTCTGCACTTCTTTACTTTGTCAGCACTTTGCTCTTTAAGCAGCAGAGAGGGACGACATGTTCTCATGTTTTATTTTTTGCAGGGGGGGGGCAGTAATGAAGTACATTTATTTGAGGACTGTACTTAAGTATATTTTTCAGTATATGTACTTTACTTATGACTTTATATATTATTAATTTAGTAAAGTTGTGACTTTTCCTCCTCTGCACTTACTACAATATGAACAACTCTTACTTTGCAGCGGAACCTTTAGTCAGAGGAAAGAATTTTATTTATTTTGAAAATCTAATAGACGGTACACTGTGGTAATGACAGGAGAAGAACCAATCACAGCCAACTCCTCCACTGTCATGATGTTGATGTTAGATAAAGATGAGGCTGAAGATTCCTCACAGACCTGGTCTGATCTGAAGTCTGTGTTTGAAGGTTTAGAAATAAAGAAAGGTGCATTTAGTTTGAATGTTTGATGAATTTAACACGACCAGACTAAAAAGACAAGAAAAAGGAAACATCAGTCAGTGAGCGGCTTGTTTCAGAATCATCAGGTTCTGTAAACGTGGAACAAAACAACAATGTGGTGACATGAAAAAACATACTTTTAAATACTGCAGTATTTTTAAAACCAAGTACAAATCTGACTGAACAGCTGTGACCCGGGTGACGGAGTCACACCTGACCAGAGCACCTGTGCTGTGACCCGGGTGACGGAGTCCAGGTCTTGGTCCAGCTCTGGTTTTAGTGACTGAACAAACAACAGCTCAGTCTGTAAATCACTTCTCCACGTCGTTCAAACACGTTTAGTCTCATTATTGATGACAAAGAGAAGCTGATACCACAGAATGTTTGACGAATGAAACAATAAATCAATAATCAATAAATAGTTTCTGATTATTTTCTGCTGATCAATGAATCAATGAACGGATCAGTTGTTTCAGTGTGAAGTCAGTCATGGGATAAAAACTGTTTGTACTGTTCTCATCTTCATCCTGGTCTCAGAACCTGACCCAGACCCGGACCCGGACCCGGACCCAGACTCTGACCCAGACTCTGACCCAGACCCAGACCCAGACCCTGACCCTGACTCACACTCAGACTCTGACCCAGACCCAGACTCTGACCCAGACCCAGACCCTGACCCTGACCCAGACCCAGACTCACACTCACACTCTGACCCAGACCCAGACCCAGACTCTGACCCTGACCCAGACTCTGACCCAGACCCAGACCCAGACCCAGACCCAGACCCAGACCCAGAACCTGTCCGTCATGGTTTCTGCTCTGTGTTTAAGTCGTCTCTTCTTGTCTCCAGCTGGTCGGGGAGCAGCAGGAGAGTCGACCGCTGCTGAGTCCCTCCATCGACGACTTCCTGTCGGAGAGCCGCGGTGACGCCCCTTCGACCCGACCACTCACCTCCAACACAGCAGGTAGTCTCCTGCTAATTATCACCTCCTTGGGATATGATATGATATGATGTGCTTTTCTCCTTTGCCCCGCCCCCTCAGCCTATACACACTGAGATAACCCCACCCCCAAAGTGTGTGTGGAGTTACTGCAGTTAAAAAATAGAAAGTTGACAAAGTTGTCAACCAATCCCTGCAGAGGATCCTGTTCAGCAGACCCACCATGTCCCAGGTTCCTTGGGTCCAGCTAGATCTTGGTGTCCTTTAATTTCCCGTCTCTCTCCAGACTTTCTGTCGTGTCTCTGCTGAACGCCTTCGAACAGATAAAACGACCGACAGTCTGAGTTGAAATAACATGATTATATTTGGGATTAAAATTCAGTTAACAGGATTCCTCCTCGTCCTCCTCGTCCTCCTCCTCATCCTCCTGTCTGTTTCTAACTGTAACTTCCTGTGTCCTCCTCTCACCTCCCGTCTCTGTTTCCCTGTTTTCTCCCAAACCTCTAACTTCCTGTCCTTGGCTGTGCCCACCTGTCACCTCTGACTCAGCAGGTAAACCAGCCATTAATTAACACCTCTGACCTCCTCTGTCCTCCTCCTGTCTGCTGCGTCCTCCTCCTCACGCTCATTAGAGTCTTCACCACACAAACCGATCTGATTGTTTCTCTGTAAGAGAGTCAAAGAGACGACGCAGCTGAAATCTCATCTGTTCAGGTACAAACTGAAAATCACACGGAGGGATCGCGTGTCGGAGTCTGACCATGACGTTTAAAGGTCACAGCGGACGACTCGGCTCAGACCCCGAATCACATTAATGTGACTCAACGTGTGGTCAGATGTATCGATGAAAGAGCTGCAGCTTCTCCGACACATTCATGATGCACTGGACCAAAAACCGTCGCACTGAGAGAATCAATGCAGATATCATCTGTACATGTGCAGCTCAGCTGTAGCTGTGTGGTGTCAGTACTCAGTATGAAACAGTTCATTTCCATCGTGGTGATGATGATGATGATGATGGTGGTGATGATTACAACTGACATCATCTTTACTCAAATGTAGAAATCTGAACTTTCTGCCTCTGGTCGTAGAGATGTTACAGAGTGACGCGTCTTCACTCACAAACTGTCTTTGTCAGAGTCCAGTCAGCAGCTGGGAGAGACTGAGGCTACGTCCACTCTAACACACCTGAAAACACGTCACATGACCATCCACTGAGCATGTGCGAGCTGCTGTAAACAGGAAGTAGATCATCTCCTCTGAAGGAGGAACAACAAAGACAGTTTTAAAAGCATTAAAACAGAGAATGTAAGTGAAAAGCAGCTGCAAAGACAACAAGGTCAGTAACACTGTCATTCATCATCATGTTGTATTCACCACTGGTAGTCCAGGCTGAGGAGAGCCAATCAGGAGAGACCCTGACTGTGACCTCATCGTTTACGGAGGTCTCACTCTCTGTCCAGACTACAACACAACCCCAGAGCTTTCAAAATAAAACACGACCCCAGAGTTTTCAAAAAATAAAAAATAAATAAATAAATAAAATAGGGCGTTTGCAATGTTTCCAAAACTTTTCCAACATTGTTATGAAAGAGAGAAAAGAGAAGGGAAAGAGTTTTTATTTTTATTGTTTCACTCATCAAAGTAAAACTTCCTGTAGCTGTTGAATTCTTCCTGAAGACAAACATGTTCTGCTGAAGGTAAATGGAGCTGAGCGGTTGGATGTGGTTCCTTGGTCAGAAAAAAGTCTTAATTTACCCAAAATTCATTGTACCACAGTCTGACTTAAGATAGAAGATACGCTTTGTGCAGCAGATGAATCAGATTCTGTCTCTCTGGAGTCTGTTTGTTGTATCTGTCTGTGTGAAGCTGGTCCCAGAGTTCTGTCATTGTTCTGACGGAGAACTGGATCCAACATGGAACCAGCTGTCAGAACCGACCTGCTGGTTCAGGGTGTCTTAGATCTCTGTCCTGGGACCAGCACAGACACCAGACCTGCTGGACTGGATCAGATCCTAACTGTCCTTCCTCCTGTCCTGCAGTTCTGTCCACGGCTCTGGACCTGGTGGACCTCAGCGAGCCGGGGGAGAGCAGCGGGGGCAGCAGCGGGGGCAGTAATGGTGGCAGTAGTGGCAGCAGCAGTGTCGGCGGCGGTAGCAAGAGGAGGAGCCCTCTAAGGAGGAAGGGCAGCTCGAGGAGTCCTCGACGCCGAGCGAGGCCCGAGGAGACCGAGCTGATCCAGGTGGAGGTGGAGCACCTGCCGGGCAGTCCCAGAACACCTGAGAGGATCTCACTGGACTCAGGTAACACTGACTCGACGTGACAGCAGATGATCTGTGAGAGCTGCTGCTGTTGTTGCTCATTTTGTTAAAAGCTTTGAACTCAGTCAGTTGTGAGAACAAAGCTGTCAGACTTTAATCTGAGCTTTTACTGTGATGAGACATTTAACTTCCTGTTTCACCTCAGTGACCTCAGACTGAATCAGACAACACGCCTGGTTCAGTCCTCAGAGTCAATCCATGTTTTCACAAACTTCGCAGCGTGTTTTCTCTGGTGTGAATCATTGTGTCGTTGTCATGGTTACAGTCAGTCTGGCGTCTCCGCTGGACAAATGGGACGATGTGAACCTGGACGCGGAGGACGGAGGACGCAGGAAGAGATACGAGAAGAGATGCACCTCCCACCACTCGTCCAGTGAACTGCTGTGGTAAAAAACACACTGAACAAAAACAAACTCTCATTCGTCGTTCACTCTGATATATAGTCCGTCCCCATCAGGACATGTCTCTCTCCTCCACTGCTCAGATTCTGATGATAGACGGGGGCTGTAGTTCTCCTGCGGCCTCTGGGGGGCGCTGACAGGGATTTAACACTCAGACCAGGTTTTGTATTTCAGGTCTGCAGAGTTTAAAACCGATCCACTGACCAAGACTTCCTTCGACATCCACAGCTTCGATGATCTGGACTTCAAACCGTCAACACAGGTCAGCTGCTGTGCTTCTGCTTTGAAACCTGGTTTGTTGCCACAGTAACCAACACCAACATCTGTGTTTGATGTGTTTATACTTTACTTTATCCTCAATATAAAGCTATAAACTATGAAGCTGAGTAAGTGAACTGCAGCTCAGATCAGGTGCTTTAATGTCTCTTTAAATACAACCTTGACTTTACTGTCAGACTGACAGCTGCTGGCTGACCTCTGAGTGTGTGTGTGTGTGTGTGTGTGTGTGTGTGTGTGTGTGTGTGTGTTTCAGGACTGTGGGGCGTCCAGACAGCGCAGACGGACTCGTTCCCTGCTGGCCAGAAAAGAGTCTCTGGAGGATGAGTTTGTCAGAGCGAAGGCTGCTGTTGAGGTACACACACACACACACACACACACACACACAGACACAAACACACACACACACACACACACGCACACGCACACACACACACACACACACACACACACTGACAGAATGTCCTCAGTGTCCATAAAAGTTCTTGTTTCCAAAGACGTCCTCACTTCCCGAACATGTCCTTGCTTTACTACGGTGTCCTTGTTTCCGTGACAACCAGCCTATCAGCTCCACCTCACATGGTTTTCATGTGATCTGATGACAATAATAACACTACAGCAGCTCTCAGTCCACATGTATGAAATCAGTCCACTGCATCATATTTATTAGAAGATTTTACCAAAATGTCTGAATCTACATCAAGTGTGTGTGTGTGTGTGTGTGTGTGTGTGTGTGTGTGTGTGTGTGTGTGTTACAGTCCGACACAGAGTTCTGGGATAAGATGCAGGCGGAGTGGGAGGAGCTTGCTCGGAGAAACTGGCTGGAGGAGTCTGAGGGTGAGCGGCCGAACCCGCCCACCATCTCACCTGTGGAGAAGGTGAGTGACTTCAGAACCTGGTCTCACAAACCCTGATCCACTCTGAACCGTGATCCTTCTCCGCTGCGTGTCTGGACGACATCTGCTGGAAGGAAGCAGCTGGAACCAGATTCAGACTGAGTTTCAATGTTATTGTTATTTTTTCTACAGCAGATATTTTGTTTCACAAGCCGATTTATCATCTTGTCTGGTAAAAAAAGTTGCTCTGAACCCGACCTGAACCCAACAGCAGAACCGTGGTGGACCCCCCAGCTCAGAACATATCTGACGTGTGGACGTCAGTTGACCCAGACTGGTGGCAGTTATTAATGATGACAGATTATTACTGATGGATGTTTGTCAGAATTAATCTGTAGTTTTAATCCTCTGGCCTGAGATCAGCTCCAAGCGCCTCCATCCAGAACACCAAGCGTCTGTAATCCTGCGTTATCCCTCCTCTGCTCGGGTGTTACGTCACCGCGGTGACGGAGGTGAAGCCACTCTGATGTTGACACGTTATCAGACATCTGTTCACACATGTAGAACAGACCACAGAGCAGCAGCCTGGACGTCTCTTCACGTGTTCCTGGTCAGATAGAAACCTGTCAGCGGAGGGTTTAAGGAAACTAGTTTTACATTATTGTTGCAACCAAATTAAAACATTTATTAGTTACTAGAAACCTGTAATGAAACACCAGCATTTAAATCATGTCAGTCTCAAATTAACATGAAAATCAAATGAAACACAATTCATACTCACCATTCTCCACTTATCATCGTTCAGCTTCTGTCAATAAAATGTAACACTTCCTGCAGATGTTTCACATTAAAAGCTCACCAAGAACTGGAAGGATTATGTCCTCTGAGCTACTGAAAGGCTTTTAATTTGAAACATCTGTACAGGAAGTAAAATTTATTGACAGCACCTTTACATTGTTCGAAAAACCTGCAAAGTAGAAGTGAATGGAGTAATAAACAATATGACTGTGAACATGTCAGAATGAACTCTGACAGGAACTGGAGATAAATGAACAGTCCTTTTGTTTCTGTCAACAGGATGAGTATGAATCATCTGGTTCTGTGTGTTTTTAAAATGACAGTTTACCGACTTGATTATTGATTTGATGTGACCAGTAAAGTTGAACTCTGAGTCCATCCCAAAGATCTCCGACCTGGTTTTACTTTATTCTTCCAATGATGATTCGTTTTCAGTTTTGTCTGTTTTGCTGATTAAATTCAGATGGAGTCATTGATTTGTCAAAAGAAGATTCATCTGCAATTATTTTTAATAATAAGTTATTGTTCAAGTAATTCTTAGGCAAAAATGTGATGAATTTATAGCTCACTTGTTGCTTTCCCTTTTTGGTTTTTGACTTCGGGTTCATTGAAACAAGACGTTATAATAATGTCTTTAAAGTTTCATTGCTTCTTATTGTTACAGAAGAAAGTAACTGCAGATGAATTGATAATGAAAATAAATGTTTAATAATTGTTATTTTATTGTTTTGTGTGATTAGCCTGATGGAAGTGTGTAAATGAAAGAGGCCCAAGGATCGAGCCCTGAGGAACTCCACAGTCATGTTGATCCATCAAACCTAAAGTGATGGTTCTGATGTGTGACACTGTTAAAGAGCTGGTGTTTGTTTTGTTCAGGGTTACTACTTCAACACCAACAACCCGTACAGAGATTGGCCCAACGCCTTCGCAGAGGGTCAGGAGAAAGCTCGGGAAGGAGACCTGAACGCTGCTGTCCTGCTGCTGGAGGCCGCCATCTTACAGGACCCGCAGGACTTTGAGGTGACCTACACCAGACCTGGTCCTGATCCATGTTGTTACCACAACATTAGATTAAAACAGGAGAAAGTGAAGCAGCAGAATCTTTATTCAACCTGAATCAGAGTCATTTGAAATATAAAATATGAACTATCTGTGTGAAATTTAGTCATAATTGTTGTGAAGTCTTGAGTAATGGCTAAAAACTGTTTTGTGAGGTCACACTGACCTTTGACCTTTGACCACCAAAATCTAATCACTTCATCCTTGACTCCAAGTGAATGTTTGTGCCAAATGTGAAGAAGTTCCTTCATGAGATATCATGTCCACGAGAATGAGACGGACAACCTGAAAACAAAATGGCTGCCGCTCTGACTGTCGCTGGTGCAGAAGAATAAAAAGTATAATTAAATAAGTAAGTTTCAGTTACAGTTACAGTTGGGGCAGATTAGATTTGATCCACTGGGAGCAGGTTCCAGCAGGTTCCAGCAGGTTCCAGCAGGTTCCAGCAGGTTCCAGCAGGTTCCAGCAGGTTCCAGCAGGGGGCAGCACAGTGACTGTAGTTTTAACTCTGGGCTCCACTAACTGAGCAGCTCCCGCTGACCTTAGAGACCTGTTAGGTTCATATACATGGAACATTTCTGAGATATATATTTAGGGCCCAGAGGGCGGACATGTTGGACCAACTCTTCTTGTGTTTTCAGGCCTGGCAGATTCTGGGAATGACTCAGGCAGAGAACGAGAACGAGCAAGCTGCCATCGTGTCCCTGCAGAGGTGAGACAGCATCACTCTACACATGATATGATATAATATGCCCTTTAATCAGTCCCTCCTGGATTTCACAGCCTTTTCTTGGGATTGTTGCAGCTAAAATGGAAAGTGGAAATGTACTTATTTTAAGGGTCTCACACATGGACGTAGCAAGACGGCTCAATAGTGCCGTTATAGCCTCCACTTTGTTTCACCTACATGCACCAAAATTGGAAAGCACATGAAAAATGCAAAGACTCACAAAAGCCTCTTGCAGCCGTTTCCTAAACCCAACAGGAAGTCAGCTATTTTGACTTTTGCCGCCATTTTTGTGATTGTAGGACGTCGGACTTTAACAAACTCCTCCCCGTCAGGTGACCTCATCAGGTGACCTGTTGACAGCGGCCCTGAGGTGTGCGACAGGGCGAGGGCCCACATATCGCCACTTGCTGCTTTAATTCATTATAATGTTCGACACTTCTGTCAGATTCAGATGAATGACGTGTTCACCTGCTGCAGGTATATCACCTGTTAGAGTTCAGTGTGTGAACCTGTCTCACCTGCTGCAGGTGTCTGGAGCTCAACCCCAACAACCTGCCAGCCCTCATGGCGCTCGCCGTCAGCTTCACAAACACCGGCATGCAGCGGGAGGCCTGCGACGCCCTGCGACGCTGGATCAGCCACAACCCCCGCTACAAACATCGGGTTCTTGACCACAGGAGCCTGCTACAGGGCTCCCCGGCCACGCCACGCAGGGGCCCCGACACCTCCACACAGGCCAGGTACGAACACCTGGGCGACATTAGATCAGTTCAGGGAGGATAAAGGTTAATGCTGTAGTCTTCAGTTTGGAATAGATACTGTATTACCCATAAGCCTCTGTGGTTGTTGCTATGGAGACAACTCCATAGCAACAAAATTCAAATCAATTTTCTGAATATATCCAGTGAGTTTGTCAAAGATTAACACCAAGCTCTCTGATTAGACGGTTCTGACAGCAATGCTTTCTGGGACTTGTAGTTGACTCATAAAACATAAAACAACCATAATAACCCTGTTGAATTTACACATATGAAATATACATTTTATTTTGGATGTGCTTATGTGTTAAAATTATATATGAACCCTGTTAGGAAATAATCCAGTTTCATATATTGACACATAAAACTCGTCTATACAAATGTTAATGTGTGTATTCTAATATATCCACAGCCTGATTATATAAAGTCTGAGACTCTGTGTGTGTGTGTGTGTGTGTGTGTGTGTGTGTGTGTAGGTCAGGGCTGCAGGATGTGTTGCTTCTCTTCCAGGATGCGGCTCTGTTGAATCTGGACTGTGTGGATCCAGACCTGCAGACTGGACTAGGAGTCCTCTTCAACCTTAGCTCAGACTTCAACAAAGCTGTGGAGGCTTTTACTGCAGCGCTGTCCGTCAGACCACAGGTAACACACACACACACACACACACACACACACACACACACACACACACACACACAACACACACACACACACACACACACACACACACACACACACACACACACACACACACACAGTTTTAATAATTGACAAATGGTTTTATTTGCAGTCCTTATTATCTTTGTGTGACACTGTATGTTAATACCATGATGAGTATTTTAGGTTTGTCACTAACATAAGCAGCTGATCCTCAGTGAGTGAATGAATCCACTCAACAGCATGACTTTCTATAGTATGACTTGTTTTCCTTTTGACATTCAGTCACATCGTTTTGTTCCATGCTAAATTTTCAAATGTTAATTTCTGCTTCAACTAACATCTTATGTGGATTGACTAAGCCCCGCCTCCTGTCTGTTCCCTCTCTTCAGGACTACCTGCTGTGGAACCGTCTGGGAGCGACGCTGGCCAATGGGAACCGCAGTGAGGAGGCGGTGGAGGCGTACACCCGAGCTCTGGAGCTGCAGCCAGGATTCATCCGGTCCAGATACAACCTGGGAATCAGCTGCATCAACCTGGGAGCTCACAGGTAACAGTCAGGTGTTTTAAAGCTGCATTAATGAATGAGTCTTACACTGAATTATTGACTGAAAACACCAGAGTACACAACCAAACCAGTGTTTGTCTCTGTCGCCCAGAGTGATCAAAACTCACTGAATGCATCTTTGAACAAGTTCAGTTTGACCTTACAGTAGATATTAATGGTCTGACCTGGTCCTGGTGCTGGTCCTGATCCTGCAGGGAGGCGGTCAGTAACTTCCTGACAGCTCTGAACCAGCAGAGGCGGAGTCAGCGCTGCAGCCACCAGCAGATGTCGGCCAACATCTGGGCCGCCCTGCGTATCGCCATCTCCATGATGGACCGACCTGAGCTTTTCCAGGCCGCCAACATCGGGGACCTGGACCTGCTGATGAGCGCCTTCGAAGTGGGCGACGTCTGACGGAGGACGGGGTCCCCGGTCAGACTGAGCGTTGTGTCCCAGGAGACAGTTTGGTTTGAAACCAAAGAGACGACGGCTGCAGATCGCAGGAAAATCCTTCGCAATATAACAGCACAACCCTTTAGATCCTGTAAGAGCACTGGTTACACGTATGTAGTCTGAGCGCTGAGGACGAGCTCAGACGAGCGCCGTTTGTTCAGGGCGTCTGCAGCTCCTTCAGAAATATTAAACCTTTTAAATCCACTTTTAAATATCAGGCCTTAAAGCCATCACACAGCGTACCAACACTTCCTGGAGTACACCTGTGCTTCACTGCAACAAGGCCAGTTAGAGTTAAAGGAGTTTGTCTCTAAACATCCTGGAAATTCTGTTTCTGATATCTGATCAATCTGATCAATAAGTATCAATATGGATCCTCTGTTCTCTCTGTTAATACAAACTGAACACTCCCTCCATGTTTGTCTATGTTTGAAACAGTGAACTCTGCTTGTTTCTACTCAACACGTTTCACTCCAGCTCTTTCCTGGAGGGCTTTTAATGTGAAACATCTGCAGGAAGTATTAAAACGAGTAGAAGAGTTAACAGGAGAATAGAACATCATTAATGTTAATCAATATATTATCATTAAAGTGAATTCACCATGTGACACATTATAACACAAATATTATAAAGATGCACCTCCTCCTTTAATCATCGTCACTGAATCACTTGATTTCTGAAGTTTACCTGTGAACCTGATGGACCTGCTGACACTCACCTGTTCATTCAGGCTGATCTGCCAGTGGCAGGTCCAGACTCACTTTATATAAAGAGTTCAAGTTAAGTTCCTGTTCATGTGTAAATGAGCTTCACCTGTAAAAAGCACCTGGTTATTATTTACACCATGTTTTATAATAAGCAGACAGACAGAGCTCACCTGACAGGTGTGTCACTGAAACACACTGAGCTGATTTCATTTCAAACCATTCTCCTCACTGAGACGTCGTTCCTTTAAACATCACTGAGTTTGGAGAATAAACAAACTCTTCACTTCATTAAATAACAACTTCACAACATATAAAATAAAAGAAGAAACATTTAACAGACATTTAAATCCAAAGTTTCAACTTCAACGACTTTCTTTAACCTTTTAAATGTCAGTTTTATTTTCACTTTTATCAACAACTGAGCTCAGTGATGAAGAGGAGGAAGAGTTATCACTCCTGTGTGGCTGCAGACTGTCAAAATAAAATACTGACTCAGACTTCATTAAGATTAAAATACGTCTCAAAGCCATAAAGTATCATCAGTCAAAGGTAAAAATTCACCTGAGAGTCAGGAACTTTACTTTGACATGTAGCTTTTCATCAAACATCGACCAGCAGGGGGCGACCTTCACACCTGACAACCTGCAACACCTGCAGGAGGATTTTAGCAGCAGCGCCACCTGCAGGAAATGAGTGACAGCTGCAGCTGTTAGCGACAGTAACACATTAATCACGTTAACTTCAGATAGTAACAGCTGTCAGAAAACATTTTGTAAACGAAGCTTCAGTTAATAAAAACTCAAAAACACAAACATCTGCAGAGTCTCATCATCACCTGCAGGTGGAGCTGCTGCTTCCTGTTCCTGCAGGAGGCAGAGGAGAGACCTGCTGCATCTGCTGCTCTGTGATTGGTTGATTCTGACTGTACCTGCTCTCAGGTGATCTCATGTTCAGAAGTGTCGACTCTCTACAATCTTTAGTCTGCCTAAAATGTTTTGTTGGTTTCTGTGCTGTCACTCAGTGTTTTGTTTTATTTTGACAGTCTTATTCTAATGGCCTGTGTTTGAAGTTCTGTTTTATTCTGACGCTCTGTGTTTTATTTTGAAGGTCTATTTTGTGCTGACGCTCTGTGTTTTATTTTGATGGTCTGTTTAATTCTGACGCTCTGTGCTTTATTTTGAAGGTCTGTTTTATTCTGACGCTCTGTGCTTTATTTTGAAGGTCTGTTTTATGCTGACGCTCTGTGTTTTATTTTGACAGTTTGTTGTTTTATTGTGATGCTTTGTGTTTTATTCTGACACAGTTTTATTCTGACAGTCTGTTTTCTCTCCTTCCTGTCGTGGTCTCAGGTGAATCTCCTGGTTTCAGTTTGATTCAGCAGCACATTTTCAAACAGATAAAATATATTTATAAAACATCAAATATTAAAATTAACCTCAATAAGAAAACTATCAATAAATACCAGACCCTGAGATCAATATGTTTATTGATCAGTTCATCACGTTCCTTCAGTTTGGACCAGATTTAATTTAGAAAGCACACACACACACACACACACACACAGACACACACACACACACACACACACACACACACACACACACACACACAGACACACACACACACACAGACACACACACAGACACACACACACACACACACACACACACACACACACACACACACACACACAGACACACACACACACACACACAGACACACACAGACACACACACACACACACACAGACACACACACACACACACACAGACACACACACACACACAGACACACAACACACACAGACACACACACACAGACACACACACACACACAGACACACACACACACACAGACACACACACACAGACACACACACACAGACACACACACACACACAGACACACACACACACACACAGACACACACACACACACAGACACACCACACACACAGACACACACACACACACACACACACACCACACACACACACACAGACACACACACACACACACACACACACACACACTCTTTAAAGTTTGACTTGATGAATTTCTTCATGTTTCACTTGGTGCAGAAGAAGCTTCAGGTTTAAAGTGAAGATTCACTCGTGTTAACGAGCGGCTCCACAGCTTTTAAAAAAGATGTTTCATGGAGATTAATGACATTTTTCAGAGAGAAAAACTTTGACATTAGAAGAGTCTATATTTATTGATTGATTGATTTATTTATCAGACTGGGAACCAACCTGTGAACTATAAAGTTTCTCTGGTCAAAATAACTGGAAACTTAAAGCTACTCTAATATATAATGTTCAAATATATCTATATATTAAATATGAATTAATACTTCTTCTGTACGATCAGATCAGGAAGAATAACAACTGGTTTATAGCTGAGCTGTGATTAATCAATGTGTCTGTTAATGACTCGTCAGTGGAGGCTGATGATCAGACTGATGATGATCAATAATGATGATTAGTTGTTACAGACACTGTGAATCTTTCCTCTGCAGCTTCTTCTTCATGTATTTTACTTCCTGTCACCTCTGATGTTTCTCATGTAAACGACTGTACAGAAAATGATAATCAATAATCACATGTAAACTGATGATATTTTAGAATTAAACAGCTGATACAGAACCTGAATAACTCTCCTTCATCAGTGTGTCTCACCTGAAGGTTTCACCCAGGTCACAGACCTCCATCAGATCAGGTCCAGAGTCCTGATGAGACCTGATCAGGTTCAGGTCATGGTCCTGGTTTTAGTCCTGCGTATCCAGGTGTCGCTCACCTGTCTCTGTCTCAACTGCTGACTGGGCTCCAGGTCTCAGGTGCAGCAGTGACCTCTGGTGGCAGCAGGAGACGCTGCAGCAGAAACAACAGAAGCCAAGAGAGAGAGATTTTTTTATTTATTTTTAAAACAGACCTTTATTTCTAGTGAATTCCATAAACGCAAGTTTTGCTGTTTTCAAAATTACAACAAAGAAAAAATCATGCTAAAAATGGACCTACCAAAAACTAGACAAATAAAAATAACAAAAGAAAGGAAAATAAATAAATAAGTCAAGATTAAAAAATTCAGAACCAATGAGTTCTGTCTCACTGAGCACATCCTGCACTCCCCAAACATTCAGTCTGTAAAACTCAAACACCACCCGGAGCCGAGCTGCCAGCAGCCCGGTCAGCATCAGAGCCACGTCCTCTGACCCTTGACCCCTCACAAATGGCTAATTTGGAATTTTTTTTTTTTAAGTATATTTTTTTGGGCTTTTATGCCTTTAATGGACAGCACAGTGGAGAGAGACAGGAAACAGGGAGGCAGAGAGAGGGGGAATGACATGCAGCGAAAGGCCGTCCGATGCGGGATTCGAACCGGGGTAGCGAGGACTGTAGCTTCTACACATGGGGCACCTGCTTAAACCACTACGCTACACGATGCCCCGGCTAATTTGGAATTTGACTGCTTGTGTAGTCGTTTGCTCTCCCATGTGCGTGACAAGCTGATGTTGGAGATCTGGACATCTTCAGGACCGCGGGGACTCTTAGAAGTAACTCATTCTTTGTCAGGGCTCCTGAGATCATTCTCCATCCGTGAGAATCCAAACAATCATTAGATTAATCAATCTAAACAGGACATCCAGAAGTGTCCTGATTAAACATCACTTATTTTATAAAGTCAAAGTTATATGCATGTAATGACTTTTTATACCTTTCTATACTATGACTTTTTGCGGTGTTTTATGCCTTACTATGATATGAAGTTTTAAGCCTTTCTATACCATGACTTTTTATGCCTTACTATACTATGACGGTTTATGCCTTACTGTAATATGAGGTTTTATGCCTTACTATACTATGACTATTTATCTTTTGCTATAATATGACTTTTGATATCCTGCTATAATATGACTTTTGATAACTTACTATACTATGACTTTCTATGCCTTACTATACTATGACATTTTATGGCTAACTATATTATGATATTTTTATAACTTTTCATGCCTAATTTTACCATGACTTTTTTATGACTTTTTTTTTGCCTTACTATACTATAACTTTTTTTATGACTTTTAATGCCTTACTATACTATGACTTTTTTATGACTTTTTTTTGCCTTACTATACTATGTCGTTTTTATGACTTACTATACTATGAAGTTTTTTTGCCTTACTATACTATAACTTTTTTATGACTTTTTATGCCTTACTATACTATGACGTTTTTATGACTTTTTATGCCTTACTATACTATAACTTTTTAATGAATTTTTATGCCCTACTATACTATGATGTTTTTTATGACTTTTTATGCCTTACTGTACTATGACATTTTTTTTTACTTTTTATAGCTTACTATACTATGACTTTTATATGACGTTTTTTTGCCTTACTATACTATGATGTTTTTTATGAATTTTTATGCCTTGCTATAATATGAAATTTTTTGACTTTTTTTGCCTTACTATACTGTGACGTTTTTGTGACCTTGTTTGCCTTACTATACTATGACTTTTTTTTTACTTTTTATGGTTTACTATACTAAGACTTTTTTTATGACTTTTTATGGCTTACTATACTATGACTTTTTATGGCTAACTATTCTATGACATTTTTTTGCCGAATTATAATATGACTTTTTCATGACTTTTAATGCCTTACTATACTATAACTTTTTTATGACTTTTCATGCCTTACTATACTATGACTTTTTTATGACTTTTTATGCCTTACTGTACTATGACGTTTTTTATGACTTTTTATGCCTTACTGTACTATGACATTTTTTTGCCTTACTATACAATGACATTTTTTGACTTTTTATGCCTTACATTACTATGACGTTTTTTGCCTTACTATACTATGACATTTTATGCCTTACTATACTATGTCGTTTTTATGACTTTTTATGCCTTACTATACTATGACGTTTTTTTGCCTTACTATACTATGACGTTTTTATGACTTTTTATGCCTTAAAATATCATGACATTTTTTGACATTTTATGCCTTACTATACTATGACTTTTTTATGACTTTTTATGCCTTAAAATATCATGACATTTTTTGACATTTTATGCCTTACTATACTATGACGTTTTTATGACTTTTTATGCCTTAAAATATCATGACATTTTTTGACATTTTATGCCTTACTATACTATGACTTTTTTATGACTTTTTATGCCTTACTGTACTATGACATTTTTTCAACTTTTTATGGCTTACTATACTATGACATTTTTTTTTACTTTTTATGGCTTACTATACTATGACTTTTATATGACGTTTTTTTGCCTTACTATACTATGACATTTTTTGCCCTTACTATACTATGACGTTTTTTTGCTTTACTATACTATGACTTTTTTATGACTTTTTATGCCTTGCTATACAATGACATTTTTTGACTTTTTATGCCTTACTACACTATGACGTTTTTTTGCCTCACTATACTATGACATTTTTTTGCCTTATTATACTATGACGTTTTTATGACTTTTTATGCCTTAAAATATTATGACATTTTTTGACATTTTATGCCTTACTATACTATGACGTTTTTTTGCCTTACTATACTATGACTTTTTTATGACTTTTTATGCCTTACTATACTATGACGTTTTTTTGCCTTACTATACTATGACGTTTTTTTGCCTAACTATACTATGAATTTTTCATGACTTTTAATGCCTTACTATACTATAACTTTTTTATGACTTTTCATGCTCTACTATACTATGACGTTTTTATGACTTTTATGCCTTAAAATATTATTACATTTTTTGACATTTTATGCCTTACTATACTATGACGTTTTTATGCCTTACTATACTATGACATTTTTTCTGCCTTACTATACTATGACATTTTTTTGCCTTACTATACTATGACTTTTTTATGACTTTTTATGGCTAACTATACTATGACTTTTTCATGACTTTTAATGCCTTACTATACTATAACTTTTTTATGACTTTTTATGCCTTAAAATATTATGACATTTTTTGACATTTTATGACTTACTATACTATGACGTTTTTTTGCCTTACTATACTAGGACATTTTTATGCCTTACTATACTCTGACATTTTTATGACTTTTTATGCCTTAAAATATTATGACATTTTTTGACATTTTATGCCTTACTATACTATGACATTTTTTTGCCTTACTATACTATGACGTTTTTATGACTTTTTATGCTTCACTGTACTATGACATTTTTTTGCCTTTTTATGCCTTACTATACTATGACGTTTTTTTGCCTTACTATATTGTTACAACCAGCTCATTAGGGGAAAGGGAAGTAACATAAAACCCACGATGTTAAGGGTAAAATAGGTTATTTATTAACCAAAGTAAACAGGGTAAACAAAAACAGAGGCGGCACAAGAAAACAAAGCCAGCCAATAATGCAGTTAACACAAAAAAAACACGAGCAGCTAACAAAAGCAAAACAAAATATCAAAACACGCTAACAAACCAAAAACCACACAACCTTAGCTCTTCACATTGTTCACTCGGCTCACATTAATTATCACAGTCACACAAGCGCAGGTACACGGCGCGGAGGCGAGTCTGCATACGGGCAACACAGATCGCCACGAACAACCGACTGACAGTTCTTTTATACTCGGGGTGGAGACGAGGGACGGGCCCAGCTGATCAAGGGAGATGGCTTGCTGGAGCATCGAAGGTGCAGGGAAAAAGGCGGAACACTCCCAGGAAATCCCTGTGACGTCACGGGCATCCCCTCTCGTCGGGGTCAGACTGCAACAATAGGCGAACGAGACAGGACACAACACAATCACACACACAAATACACAAAGGGAAAGATAAAGGTTCCCCGACTACGGCCGCGGCCGTAACATATACTGTGACGTTTTTATGACTTTTTATGCATTACTATATTATGACATTTTTTGACTTTTTAATGCCTTACTATACTATGACGTTTTTTTGCCTTACTATACTATGACTTTTTTTGACATTTTATGGTTTACTATACTAAGACTTTTTTATGACTTTTTATGGCTTACTATACTATGACGTTTTTTGGCTTTTTATGCCTTAGTATGCTATGACATTTTTTGACTTTTTATGCCTTACTATACTATGTTTTTTTTGCCTTACTATACTATGACATTTTTTTGCCTTACTATACTATGACGTTTTTGTGACTTTTTTTGCCTTACTATACTATGTCTTTTTTTTTTACTTTTTATGGTTTACTATACTATGACTTTTTTTGACTTTTTATGCCTTACTATACTATGACGTTTTTTTTGCCTTACTATACTATGGCATTTTTTTGCCTTACTATACTATGACTTTTTTTGACATTTTATGCCTTGCTATACTATGACGTTTTTGTGACTTTTTATGCCTTACTATACTATGACGTTTTTTTGCCTTACTATACTATGACTTTTTTTGACATTTTATGCCTTGCTATACTATGACGTTTTTGTGACTTTTTTTTGCATTACTATACTATGACGTTTTTATGACTTTTTATGGTTTACTATACTATGACTTTTTTATGAATTTTTATGCCTTACTGTACTATGACATTTTTTGACTTTTTATGCTTTACTATACTATGACGTTTTTTTGCCTTACTATACTATGACATTTTTTTGCCTTACTATACTATGACGTTTTTATGAATTTTTATGCCTTAAAATATTATGACATTTTTTGACATTTTATGCCTTACTATACTATGACGTTTTTTTACCTTACTATACTATGACGTTTTTATGACTTTTTATGCCTTACTATATTATGACACTTTTTGACATTTTATGCCTTACTATACTATGACTTTTTTTGCCTTACTATACTATGACTTTTTTTGCCTTACTATACTATGACTTTTTTATGAATTTTTATGCCTTACTGTACTATGACATTTTTTGACTTTTTATGTTTTACTATACTATGACGTTTTTTTTCCTTACTATACTAGGACATTCTTTGCCTTATTATACTATGACGTTTTTATGACTTTTTATGCCTTAAAATATTATGACATTTTTTGTCATTTTATGCCTTACTATACTATGACCTTTTTTTGCCTTACTATACTATGACGTTTTTATGACTTTTTATGCCTTACTATGCTATGATGTTTTTTTGCCTTACTAAGCTATGACTTTTTATGCCTTACTGAACTATGACATTCTTTGACTTTTTATGCCTTACTGTACTATGACGTTTTTATGACTTTTTATGCCTTATTATATTTGACATTTTTTGATTTTTTTTGCCTTACTATACTATAACATTTTTTTGCCTTATTATACTATAAAGTTTTTATGACTTTTTATGCCTTACTATACTTTGACGTTTTTTGCCTTACTATACTATGAAGTTTTTATGATGTTTTATGCCTTACTATATTATGACATTTTTCGACTTTTTATGCCTTACTATACTATGACGTTTTTTTGCCTTACTATACTATGACATTTTTTTGCCTTATTATACTATGACGTTTTTATGAATTGTTATGCCTTAAAATATTATGACATTTTTTGACTTTTTTTGCCTTACTCTACTATTACTTTTTTATGACTTTTTATGCCTTACTGTACTATGACGTTTTTATGCCTTACTATACTATGACGTTTTTATGACTTTTTATGCCTTACTATACTATGACGTTTTTTTGCCTTACTATACTATGACGTTTTTTTGCCTTACTATACTATGACTTTTTTATGACTTTTTATGCCTTACTGTACTATGACATTTTTATGCCTTACTATACTATGACGTTTTTATGACGTTTTTTTACCTTACTATACTATGACGTTTTTTGCCTTATTATACTATGACGTTTTTATGACTTTTTATGCCTTAAAATATTATGACATTTTTTGACATTTTATGCCTTACTATACTATGACGTTTTTTTGCCTTACTCTACTATGACGTTTTTATGACTTTTTATGCCTTACTATACTATGACGTTTTTTTGCCTTTTTATGCCTTACTATATTTGACATTTTTTGATTTTTTTTGCCTTACTATACTATGACATTTTTTTGCCTTATTATACTATGACGTTTTTATGAATTGTTATGCCTTAAAATATTATGACATTTTTTGACTTTTTTTGCCTTACTCTACTATTACTTTTTTATGACTTTTTATGCCTTACTGTACTATGACGCTTTTATGCCTTACTATAATATGACGTTTTTATGACTTTTTATGCCTTACTATACTATGACGTTTTTACGACTTTTTATGCCTTAAAATATTATGACATTTTTTGACATTTAATGCCTTACTATACTATGACGTTTTTTTGCCTTACTATACTATGACTTTTTTATGACTTTTTATGCCTTAAAATATTATGACATTTTTTTTACATTTTTTGCCTTACTATACTATGACATTTTTTTGCCTTATTATACTATGACTTTTTTATGACTTTTTATGCCTTACTATACTATGACGTTTTTTGCCTTACTATACTATGACATTTTTATGACTTTTTATGCCTTACTGTACTATGACATTTTTTGACTTTTTATGCCTTACTATACTATGACGTTTTTTTGCCTTACTATACTATGACATTTTTTTGCCTTACTATACTATGACGTTTTTACGACTTTTTATGCCTTAAAATATTATGACATTTTTTGACATTTAATGCCTTACTATACTATGACGTTTTTTTGCCTTATTATACTATGACGTTTTTACGACTTTTTATGCCTTAAAATATTATGACATTTTTTGACATTTTATGCCTTACTATACTATGACCTTTTTTTGCCTTACTATACTATGACGTTTTTATGACTTTTTATGCCTTACTATACTATGACATTTTTTTTCCTTACTATACTATGACGTTTTTACGACTTTTTATGCCTTAAAATATTTTGACATTTTTTCACATTTTATGCCTTACTATACTATGACCTTTTTTTGCCTTACTATACTATGACGTTTTTTTGACTTTTTATGCCTTACTATACTATGACGTTTTTTTGCCTTACTATACTATGACTTTTTTATGACTTTTTATGCCTTACTGTACTATGACATTTTTTGACTTTTTATGCCTTACTATACTATGACGTTTTTTTGCCTTAATACACCATGACGATTTTATGACTTTTTTATGCCTTAATATATTATGACTTTTTTTGACTTTTTTATGCCTTACTATACTATGACTTTTATATGACGTTTTTTTGCCTTACTATACTATGACATTTTTTTGCCTTACTATACTATGACGTTTTTATGACTTTTTATGCCCTAAAATATTATGACATTTTTTGACTTTTTTATGCCTTACCATACTACAACATTTTTTTCCCTTATTATACTATGAAATTTTTATGACTTTTTATGCCTTACTATACTTTGACGTTTTTTGCCTTACTATACTATGATGTTTTTTTACCTTATTCTACTATGACGTTTTTATGACTCTTTATGCCTTAAAATATTTTGACATTTTTTGACATTTTATGCCTTACTATACTATGACATTTTTTTGCCTTACTATACTATGACATTTTTTTGCCTTACTATACTATGACGTTTTTACGACTTTTTATGCCTTAAAATATTTTGACATTTTTTCACATTTTATGCCTTACTATACTATGACCTTTTTTTGCCTTACTATACTATGACGTTTTTATGACTTTTTATGCCTTACTATACTATGACGTTTTTTTGCCTTACTATACTATGACGTTTTTATGACTTTTTTATGCCTTACTGTACTATGACATTTTTTGACTTTTTTATGCCTTACTATACTATGACGTTTTTTTGCCTTACTATACAATGACGTTTTTATGACTTTTTTATGCCTTACTATATTATGACTTTTTTTGACTTTTTTATGCCTTACTATACTATGACGTTTTTTTGCCTTACTATACTATGACATTTTTTTGCCTTACTATACTATGACGTTTTTATGACTTTTTATGCCCTAAAATATTATGACATTTTTTGAATTTTTATGCCTTACTATACTATTTTGTTTTTTTACCTTATTCTACTATGACGTTTTTATGACTCTTTATGCCTTACTATACTATGACGTTTTTTGCCTTACTATACTATGACTTTTTTATGACTTTTTATGCCTTACTGTACTATGACATTTTTTGACTTTTTATGCCTTACTATACTATGACCTTTTTTTGCCTTACTATACTATGACGTTTTTTTGACTTTTTATGCCTTACTATACTATGACGTTTTTTTGCCTTACTATACTATGACTTTTTTATGACTTTTTATGCCTTACTGTACTATGACATTTTTTGACTTTTTATGCCTTACTATACTATGACGTTTTTTTGCCTTAATACACCATGACGATTTTATGACTTTTTATGCCTTAATATATTATGACTTTTTTTGACTTTTTATGCCTTACTATACTATGACTTTTATATGACGTTTTTTTGCCTTACTATACTATGACATTTTTTTGCCTTACTATACTATGACGTTTTTATGACTTTTTATGCCCTAAAATATTATGACATTTTTTGACTTTTTATGCCTTACCATACTACAACATTTTTTTCCCTTATTATACTATGAAATTTTTATGACTTTTTATGCCTTACTATACTTTGACGTTTTTTGCCTTACTATACTATGATGTTTTCTTACCTTATTCTACTATGACGTTTTTATGACTCTTTATGCCTTAAAATATTTTGACATCTTTTGACATTTTATGCCTTACTATACTATGACATTTTTTGCCTTACTATACTATGACGTTTTTACGACTTTTTATGCCTTAAAATATTTTGACATTTTTTCACATTTTATGCCTTACTATACTATGACCTTTTTTTGCCTTACTATACTATGACGTTTTTATGACTTTTTATGCCTTACTATACTATGACGTTTTTTTGCCTTACTATACTATGACTTTTTTATGACTTTTTATGCCTTACTGTACTATGACATTTTTTGACTTTTTATGCCTTACTATACTATGACGTTTTTTTGCCTTACTACACCATGACGTTTTTATGACTTTTTATGCCTTACTATATTATGACTTTTTTTGACTTTTTATGCCTTACTATACTATGACGTTTTTTTGCCTTACTATACTATGACATTTTTTTGCCTTACTATACTATGACGTTTTTATGACTTTTTATGCCCTAAAATATTATGACATTTTTTGAATTTTTATGCCTTACTATACTATTTTGTTTTTTTACCTTATTCTACTATGACGTTTTTTTTACCTTATTCTACTATGACGTTTTTATGACTTTTTTATGACTTTTTATGCCTTACTATACAATGACTTTTTTTGCCTTACTATACTATGACCTTTTTATGACTTTTTATGCCTTACTGTACTATGACATTTTTTGACTTTTTATGCCTACTATACTATGACGTTTTTTTTGCCTTACTATTACTATGACATTTTTTTGCCTTACTATACTATGACGTTTTTACGACTTTTTTATGACTTTTTATGCCTTAAAATATTATGACATTTTTTGACATTTAATGCCTTACTACAGTATGACGTTTTTTTGCCTTACTATACTATGACTTTTTTATGACTTTTTATGCCTTAAAATATTATGACATTTTTTTTACATTTTTTGCCTTACTATACTATGACTTTTTTTTTACTTTTTATGCCTTACTATATATGACGTTTTTATGACTTTTTATGCCTTAATATACTATGACGTTTTTTTGCCTTACTATACTACAACTTTTTTTTTACTTTTTATGCCTTACTATACTATGACGTTTTTATGACTTTTTATGCCTTACTATATTTGACATTTTTTGACTTTTTATGCCTTACTATACTATGACGTTTTTTTGCCTTACTATACTATGACGTTTTTACGACTTTTTATGCCTTAAAATATTATGACATTTTTTGACATTTAATGCCTTACTACAGTATGACGTTTTTTTGCCTTACTATACTATGACTTTTTTATGACTTTTTATGCCTTAAAATATTATGACATTTTTTTTACATTTTTTGCCTTACTATACTATGACGTTTTTTTGCCTTACTCTACTATGACGTTTTTATGACTTTTTATGCCTTACTATACTATGACGTTTTTTTGCCTTACTATACTACAACTTTTTTTTTTACTTTTTATGCCTTACTATACTATGACGTTTTTATGACTTTTTATGCCTTACTATATTTGACATTTTTTGACTTTTTATGCCTTACTATACTATGACGTTTTTTTGCCTTACTATACTCTGACGTTTTTTGCCTTACTATACTATGACGTTTTTTTGCCTTACTATACTATGACATTTTTTTGCCTTACTATACTATGACGTTTTTACGACTTTTTATGCCTTAAAATATTATGACATTTTTTGACATTTAATGCCTTACTATACTATGACGTTTTTTTGCCTTACTATACTATGACTTTTTTATGACTTTTTATGCCTTAAAATATTATGACATTCTTTTTACATTTTTTGCCTTACTATACTATGACATTTTTTTGCCTTATTATACTGTGACATTTTTATGACTTTTTATGCCTTAAAATATTATGACGTTTTTTGCCTTATTATACTATGACTTTTTTATGACTGTTTATGCCTTACTGTACAATGACTTTTTTTTTACTTTTTATGGCTTACTATACTATGACGTTTTTTTGCCTTTTTATACTATGACATTTTTTTGCCTTACTATACTATGACGTTTTTACGACTTTTTATGCCTTAAAATATTTTGACATTTTTTGACATTTTATGCCTTACTATACTATGACCTTTTTTTGCCTTACTATACTATGACGTTTTTATGACTTTTTATGCCTTACTATACTATGACGTTTTTTTGCCTTAGTATACTATGACTTTATTATGACTTTTTATGCCTTACTGTACTATGACATTTTTTGACTTTTTATGCCTTACTATACTATGACGTTTTTTTGCCTTACTACACTATGACTTTTTTATGACTTTTTATGCCTTACTATATTATGACTTTTTTTGACTTTTTATGCCTTACTATACTATGACGTTTTTTTTGCCTTACTATACTATGACGTTTTTTTGCCTAACTATACTATGAATTTTTCATGACTTTTAATGCCTTACTATACTATAACTTTTTTATGACTTTTTATGCCTTAAAATATTATGACATTTTTTGACATTTTATGACTTACTATACTATGACGTTTTTTTGCCTTATTCTACTATGACGTTTTTATGACTTTTTATGCCTTACTATACTATGACGTTTTTTTGCCTTACTATACTAGGACATTTTTATGCCTTACTATACTATGACATTTTTATGACTTTTTATGCCTTAAAATATTATGACATTTTTTGACATTTTATGCCTTACTATACTATGACATTTTTTTGCCTTACTATACTATGACGTTTTTATGACTTTTTTATGCTTCACTGTACTATGACATTTTTTTGCCTTTTTATGCCTTACTATACTATGACGTTTTTTTGCCTTACTATATTGTTACAACCAGCTCATTAGGGGAAAGGGAAGTAACATAAAACCCACGATGTTAAGGGTAAAATAGGTTATTTATTAACCAAAGTAAACAGGGTAAACAAAAACAGAGGCGGCACAAGAAAACAAAGCCAGCCAATAATGCAGTTAACACAAAAAAACACGAGCAGCTAACAAAAGCAAAACAAAATATCAAAACACGCTAACAAACCAAAAACCACACAACCTTAGCTCTTCACATTGTTCACTCGGCTCACATTAATTATCACAGTCACACAAGCGCAGGTACACGGCGCGGAGGCGAGTCTGCATACGGGCAACACAGATCGCCACGAACAACCGACTGACAGTTCTTTTATACTCGGGGTGGAGACGAGGGACGGGCCCAGCTGATCAAGGGAGATGGCTTGCTGGAGCATCGAAGGTGCAGGGAAAAAGGCGGAACACTCCCAGGAAATCCCTGTGACGTCACGGGCATCCCCTCTCGTCGGGGTCAGACTGCAACAATAGGCGAACGAGACAGGACACAACACAATCACACACACAAATACACAAAGGGAAAGATAAAGGTTCCCCGACTACGGCCGCGGCCGTAACATATACTGTGACGTTTTTATGACTTTTTATGCATTACTATATTATGACATTTTTTGACTTTTTATGCCTTACTATACTATGACGTTTTTTTGCCTTACTATACTATGACTTTTTTTGACATTTTATGGTTTACTATACTAAGACTTTTTTATGACTTTTTATGGCTTACTATACTATGACGTTTTTTGACTTTTTATGCCTTAGTATGCTATGACATTTTTTGACTTTTTATGCCTTACTATACTATGTTTTTTTTGCCTTACTATACTATGACATTTTTTTGCCTTACTATACTATGACGTTTTTGTGACTTTTTTTGCCTTACTATACTGTCTTTTTTTTTTACTTTTTATGGTTTACTATACTATGACTTTTTTTGACTTTTTATGCCTTACTATACTATGACGTTTTTTTTGCCTTACTATACTATGACATTTTTTTGCCTTACTATACTATGACTTTTTTTGACATTTTATGCCTTGCTATACTATGACGTTTTTGTGACTTTTTATGCCTTACTATACTATGACGTTTTTTTGCCTTACTATACTATGACTTTTTTTGACTTTTTATGCCTTGCTATACTATGACGTTTTTGTGACTTTTTTTTGCATTACTATACTATGACGTTTTTATGACTTTTTATGGTTTACTATACTATGACTTTTTTATGAATTTTTATGCCTTACTGTACTATGACATTTTTTGACTTTTTATGCTTTACTATACTATGACGTTTTTTTGCCTTACTATACTATGACATTTTTTTGCCTTACTATACTATGATGTTTTTATGACTTTTTATGCCTTAAAATATTATGACATTTTTTTACATTTTATGCCTTACTATACTATGACGTTTTTTTACCTTACTATACTATGACGTTTTTTGACTTTTTTTGCCTTACTATACTATGACATTTTTTTGCCTTACTATACTATGACTTTTTTATGACTTTTTATGCCTTACTATACGATGACGTTTTTTGACTTTTTATGCCTTACTATACTATGTTTTTTTTGCCTTACTATACTATGACGTTTTTTGCCTTACTATACTATGACTTTTTTATGACTTTTTATGCCTTACTGTACTATTACATTTTTTGACTTTTTATGCCTTACTATACTATGACGTTTTTTTTGCCTTACTATACTATGACATTTTTTTGCCTTACTATACTATGACTTTTTTTGACATTTTATGCCTTTCTATACTATGACGTTTTTATGACTTTTTTTTGCATTACTATACTATGACTTTTTTTTACTTTTTATGGTTTACTATACTAAGACTTTTTTTAAAGTATATTTTTTTTGGGCTTTTATGCCTTTAATGGACAGCACAGTGGAGAGTGACAGGAAACGGGGAGGCAGAGAGGGGGAATGACATGCAGTGAAAGGCTGTCCGATGCGGGATTCGAACCGGGGCCGACTGCAGCGAGGACTGTAGCCTCTACACATGGGGCGCCTGCTTAGACCACTACGCTACACGACGCCCCTACTAAGACTTTTTTATGAATTTTTATGCCTTACTGTACTATGACATTTTTTGACTTTTTATGCTTTACTATACTATGACGTTTTTTTGCCTTACTATACTATGACATTTTTTTGCCTTACTATACTATGACGTTTTTATGACTTTTTATGCCTTAAAATATTATGACATTTTTTTACATTTTATGCCTTACTATACTATGACGTTTTTTTACCTTACTATACTATGACGTTTTTATGACTTTTTATGCCTTACTATATTATGACACTTTTTGACATTTTATGCCTTACTATACTATGACTTTTTTTTGCCTTACTATACTATGACTTTTTTTTGCCTTACTATACTATGACTTTTTTATGAATTTTTATGCCTTACTGTACTATGACATTTTTTGACTTTTTATGCTTTACTATACTATGACGTTTTTTTGCCTTACTATACTAGGACATTCTTTGCCTTATTATACTATGACGTTTTTATGACTTTTTATGCCTTAAAATATTATGACATTTTTTGTCATTTTATGCCTTACTATACTATGACGTTTTTTTGCCTTACTATACTATGACATTTTTTTTTCCTTACTATAGTATGACATTTTTTTGCCTTACTCTACTACGACGTTTTTATGACGTTTTTTGCCTTATTATACTATGACGTTTTTATGACTTTTTATGCCTTAAAATATTATGACACATTTTGACATGTTTTTGCCTTACTATACTATGACGTTTTTATGACTTTTTATGCCTTACTATACTATGACGTTCTTTTGCCTTACTATACTATGACTTTTTTATGACTTTTTATGCCTTACTGTACTATGACGTTTTTATGCCTTGCTATACTATGACGTTTTTATGACTTTTTATGCCTTACTATATTTTGACATTTTTTGACTTTTTATGCCTTACTATACTATGACGTTCTTTTGCCTTACTCTACTACGACGTTTTTATGACTTTTTATGCCTTACTATACTATGACGTTTTTATGACTTTTTATGCCTTACTATATTTTGACATTTTTTGACTTTTTATGCCTTACTATACTATGACGTTTTTTGCCTTACTATACTATGACTTTTTTATGACTTTTTATGCCTTACTGTACTATGACGTTTTTATGCCTTGCTATACTATGACGTTTTTATGACTTTTTATGCCTTACTATATTTTGACATTTTTTGACTTTTTATGCCTTACTATACTATGACGTTCTTTTGCCTTACTCTACTACGACGTTTTTATGACTTTTTATGCCTTACTATACTATGACGTTTTTTTGCCTTACTATACTATGACATTTTTTTGCCTTACTATACTATGACGTTTTTATGACTTTTTATGCCTTAAAATATTATGACACATTTTGACATTTTTTTGCCTTACTATACTATGACGTTTTTTTGCCTTACTATACTATGACTTTTTTATGACTTTTTATGCCTTACTGAACTATGACATTCTTTGACTGTTTATGCCTTACTATACTATGACGTTTTTTGCCTTACTATACTATGACTTTTTTATGACTTTTTATGCCTTACTGTACTATGACGTTTTTATGCCTTGCTATACTAATACGTTTTTTGACTTTTTATGCCTTACTATATTTTGACATTTTTTGACTTTTTATGCCTTACTATACTATGACGTTCTTTTGCCTTACTCTACTACGACGTTTTTATGACTTTTTATGCCTTACTATACTATGACGTTTTTTTGCCTTACTATACTATGACGTTTTTATGACTTTTTATGCCTTAAAATATTATGACACATTTTGACATTTTATGCCTTACTATACTATGACGTTTTTTGCCTTACTATACTATGAAGTTTTTATGACTTTTTATGCCTTACTTTATTATGACATTTTTTGACTTTTTATGCCTTACTATACTATGACGTTCTTTTGCCTTACTCTACTACGACGTTTTTATGACTTTTTATGCCTTACTATACTATGACGTTTTTTTGCCTTACTATACTATGACGTTTTTATGACTTTTTATGCCTTAAAATATTATGACACATTTTGACATTTTATGCCTTACTATACTATGACGTTTTTTGCCTTACTATACTATGAAGTTTTTATGACTTTTTATGCCTTACTTTATTATGACATTTTTTGACTTTTTATGCCTTACTATACTATGACATTTTTTTGCCTTACTATACTATGACGTTTTTATGACTTTTTATGCCTTAGAATATTATGACATATTTTGACATTTTATGCCTTACTATACTATGACGTTTTTTTGCCTTACTATACTATGACGTTTTTATGACTTTTTATGCCTTACTATACTTTGACGTTTTTTGCCTTACTATACTATGAAGTTTTTATGACTTTTTATGCCTTACTTTATTATGACATTTTTTGACTTTTTATGCCTTACTATACTATGACGTTTTTTTGCCTTACTATACTATGACTTTTTTTTAACTTTTTATGCCTTACTATATTATATCATTTTTCGACTTTTTATGCCTCACTATACTATGACGTTTTTTTGCCTTACTATACTATGACTTTTTTATGACTCTATATGCCTTACTGTACTATGACATTTTTCGACTTTTTATGCCTTACTATACTATGACGTTTTTTTGCCTTACTATACTATGACATTTTTTTGCCTTACTATACTATGACGTTTTTACGACTTTTTATGCCTTAAAATATTATGACATTTTTTGACATTTAATGCCTTTTTTTGCCTTACTCTACTATTACTTTTTTATGACTTTTTATGCCTTACTGTACTATGACCTTTTTTTGCCTTACTGTACTATGACATTTTTTGACTTTTTATGCCTTACTATACTATGACGTTTTTTTGACTTACTATACTATGACATTTTTTTGCCTTATTATACTATGACGTTTTTACGACTTTTTATGCCTTAAAATATTATGACATTTTTTGACATTTAATGCCTTACTATACTATGACGTTTTTTTGCCTTACTATACTATGACTTTTTTATGACTTTTTAAGCCTTAAAATATTATGACATTTTTTTTACATTTTTTGCCTTACTATACTATGACATTTTTTTGCCTTATTATACTATGACGTTTTTATGACTTTTTATGCCTTAAAATATTATGACGTTTTTTGCCTTACTATACTATGACATTTTTTTGCTTTACTATATTATGACACTTTGTGACTTTTTATTGCTTACTATACTATGACTTTAATATGACGTTTTTTTGCCTTACTATACTATGACATTTTTTTGCTTTACTATATTATGACACTTTGTGACTTTTTATTGCTTACTATACTATGACTTTTTTTGCACTACTATACTATAATTTTTTTATGAATTTTTATGCCTTACTGTACAATGACTTTTTTTTTACTTTTTATGGCTTACCATACTATGACTTTTATATGACGTTTTTTTGCCTTACTATACTATGACATTTTTTTGCCTTACTATACTATGACGTTTTTACGACTTTTTATGCCTTAAAATATTATGACATTTTTTGACATTTAATGCCTTACTATACTATGACGTTTTTTTGCCTTACTATACTATGACTTTTTTATGACTTTTTATGCCTTAAAATATTATGACATTTTTTTTACATTTTTTTGCCTTACTATACTATGACATTTTTCTTTCCTTACGATACTATGACGTTTTTATGACTTTTTATGCCTTAAAATATTATGACGTTTTTTATCTTGCTATACTATGACTTTTTTATGACTTTTTATGCCTTACTGTACAATGACTTTTTTTTTTACTTTTTATGCCTTACTATACTATGACGTTTTTTTTTGCCTTACTACACTATGAAGTTTTTATGACTTTTTTTGCTTTACTATATTATGACACTTTGTGACTTTTTATTCCTTACTATACTATGACTTTTTTTGCCCTACTATACTATAATTTTATTATGAATTTTTATGCCTTACTGTACTATGACATTTTTTGATTTTTTATGCTTTACTATACTATGACGTTTTTTTGCCTTACTATACTAGGACATTTTTTTGCCTTATTATAATATGACGTTTTTATGACTTTTTATGCCTTAAAATATTATGAAATTTTTTGTCATTTTATGCCTTACTATACTATGACGTTTTTTTGCCTTACTATACTATGACGTTTTTTTGCCTTACTATACTATGACTTTTTTATGACTTTTTATGCCTTACTGTACAATGACTTTTTTTTTACTTTTTATGGCTTACCATACTATGACTATTACATGACGTTTTTTTGCCTTACTATACTATGACATTTTTATGACTTTTTATGCCTTAAAATATTATGACGTTTTTTACCTTACTATACTATGACTTTTTTATGACTTTTTATGCCTTACTGTACAATTACTTTTTTTTTACTTTTTATGGCTTACCATACTATGACGTTTTTTTGCCTTACTATACTATGACGTTTTTTTGACTTACTATACTATGACTTTTTTATGACTTTTTATGCCTTACTATACTATGACGTTTTTTTGCCTTACTATACTATGACGTTTTTATGACTTTTTATGCCCTAAAATATTATGACATTTTTTGACATTTTATGCCTTACTATACTATGACGTTTTTTTGCCTTAATATACTATGACATTTTTTGCCCTTACTATACTATGACTTTTTTATGACTTTTTATGCCTTACTGTACAATGACTTTTTTTTTACTTTTTATGGCTTACTATACTATGACGTTTTTTTGCCTTACTATACTATGACATTTTTTTGCCTTACTATACTATGACGTTTTTATGACTTTTTATGCCTTACTGTACTATGACATTTTTTGACTTTTTATGCCTTACTATACTATGACGTTTTTTTGCCTTACTATACTATGACATTTTTTTGCCTTACTATACTATGACGTTTTTACGACTTTTTATGCCTTAAAATATTATGACATTTTTTGACATTTAATGCCTTACTATACTATGACGTTTTTTTGCCTTACTATACTATGACTTTTTTATGACTTTTTATGCCTTAAAATATTATGACATTTTTTTTACATTTTTTGCCTTACTATACTATGACATTTTTCTTTCCTTATGATACTATGACGTTTTTATGACTTTTTATGCCTTAAAATATTATGACGTTTTTTATCTTGCTATACTATGACTTTTTTATGACTTTTTATGCCTTACTGTACAATGACTTTTTTTTTTACTTTTTATGCCTTACTATACTATTAAGTTTTTTTTTGCCTTACTACATTATGAAGTTTTTATGACTTTTTTTGCTTTACTATATTATGACACTTTGTGACTTTTTATTCCTTACTATACTATGACTTTTTTTGCCCTACTATACTATAATTTTATTATGAATTTTTATGCCTTACTGTACTATGACATTTTTTGATTTTTTATGCTTTACTATACTATGACGTTTTTTTGCCTTACTATACTAGGACATTTTTTTGCCTTATTATACTATGACGTTTTTATGACTTTTTATGCCTTAAAATATTATGAAATTTTTTGTCATTTTATGCCTTACTATACTATGACGTTTTTTTGCCTTACTATACTATGACTTTTTTATGACTTTTTATGCCTTACTGTACAATGACTTTTTTTTTACTTTTTATGGCTTACCATACTATGACTATTATATGACGTTTTTTTGCCTTACTATACTATGACATTTTTATGACTTTTTATGCCTTAAAATATTATGACGTTTTTTACCTTACTATACTATGACTTTTTTATGACTTTTTATGCCTTACTGTACAATTACTTTTTTTTTACTTTTTATGTCTTAGTATACTATGACGTTTTTACGACTTTTTATGCCTTAAAATATTTTGACATTTTTTGACATTTTATGCCTTACTATACTATGACCTTTTTTTGCCTTACTATACTATGACGTTTTTATGACTTTTTATGCCTTACTATACTATGACGTTTTTTTGCCTTACTATACTATGATTTTTTTATGACTTTTTATGCCTTACTGTACTATGACATTTTTTGACTTTTTATGCCTTACTATACTATGACGTTTTTTTTGCCTTACTACACTATGACGTTTTTATGAATTTTTATACCTTTCTATATTATGACTTTTTTTGACTTTTTATGCCTTACTATACTATGACTTTTATATGACGTTTTTTTGCCTTACTATACTATGACATTTTTTGCCTTACTATACTATGACGTTTTTATGACTTTTTATGCCCTAAAATATTATGACATTTTTTGACTTTTTATGCCTTACCATACTATGACATGTTTTTGCCTTATTATACTATGACGTTTTTATGAATTTTTATGCCTTAAAATATTATGACATTTTTTGACTTTTTATGCCTTACTATACTTTGACATTTTTTGCCTTACTATACTATGAAGTTTTTATGACTTTTTATGCCTTACTATATTATGAAATTTTTTGTCATTTTATGCCTTACTATACTATGACGTTTTTTTGACTTGCTATACTATGACTTTTTTATGACTTTTTATGCCTTACTATACTATGACGTTTTTATGACTTTTTATGCCCTAAAATATTATGACATTTTTTGACATTTTATGCCTTACTATACTATGACGCTTTTTTGCCTTAATATACTATGACATTTTTTGCCCTTACTATACTATGACGTTTTTACGACTTTTTATGCCTTAAAATATTATGAAATTTTTTTTAAATTTTATGGCTTACTATTCTATGAAGTTTTTTTACCTTATTCTACTATGACGTTTTTATGACTTTTTATGCCTTACTATACTATGACGTTTTTTTGCCTTACTATACTATGACTTTTTTATGACTTTTTATGCCTTAAAATATTATGACATTTTTTGACATTTTATACCTTACTATACTATGACTTTTTTATGAATTTTTATGCCTTACTGTACTATGACGTTTTTATGACTTTTTATGACTTAAAATATTATGACGTTTTTTGCCTCATTATACTATGACTTTTTTATGACTTTTTATGCCTTACTGTACAATGACTTTTTTTTTACTTTTTATGGCTTACTATACTATGACGTTTTTTTGCCTTATTATACTATGACATTTTTATGACTTTTTATGCCTTAAAATATTATGACATTTTTTGACATTTTATGCCTTACTATACTATGACGTTTTTTGCCTTACTATACTATCACTTTTTCATGACTTTTTATGCCTTACTGTACAATGACTTTTTTTTACTTTTTATGCCTTCCTATATTATGACATTTTTTGACTTTTTATGGCTTACTATACTATGACATTTTTTTGACTAACTATACTATGACGTTTATATGACTTTTTATGCCTTACTATATTATGATTTTTTTTACTTTTTATGCCTTACTATACTATGACGTTTTTTGCCTTACTATACTATGACGTTTTTATGACTTTTTATGCCTTACTATATTATGACATTTTTCGACTTTTAATGCCTTACTATACTATGACATTTTTTGACTTTTTATGCCCTACTATACTATGACGTTATTTTGCCTTACTATACTATGACATTTTTTTGCCTTACTATACTATGACGTTTTTTTTGACATTTTATGCCTTACTATACTATGACCTTTGTTTGCCTTACTATACTATGACGTTTTTATGACTTTTTATGCCTTAAAATATTATGACGTTTTTTGCCTTACTATACTATGAAGTTTTTTTATGACTTTTTATGCCTTACTGTACAATGACTTTTTTTTAACTTTTTTATGGCTTACTATACTATGACGTTTTTTTGCCTTAATATACTATGACGTTTTTATGACTTTTTATGCCTTACTATACTATGACGTTTTTTTGCCTTACTATACTATGACTTTTTTATGACCTTTTTTTGCCTTACTATACTATGACGTTTTTTTGCCTTAGTATACTATGACATTTTTTTGCCTTACTATACTATGACGTTTTTACGACGTTTTATGCCTTAAAATATTATGACATTTTTTGACATTTTATGCCTTACTATATTATGACCTTTTTTTGCCTTACTATACTATGACTTTTTTATGCCTTTTTATGCCTTACTATACTATGACGTTTTTATGACTTTTTATGCCTTACTATATTTTGACATTTTTTGACTTTTTATGCCTTACTATACTATGAAGTTTTTTTGCCTTACTATATTATGACATTTTTTTGCCTTATTATACTATGATGTTTTTATGACTTTTTATGCCTCAAAATATTATGACATTTTTTGACATTTTATGCCTTACTATACTATGACCTTTTTTTGCCTTACTATACTATGACGTTTTTATGACTTTTTATGCCTTAAAATATTATGACGTTTTTTGCCTTACTATACTATGACTTTTTTATGACTTTTTATGCCTTACTGTACAATGACTTTTTTTTTACTTTTTTATGCCTTACTATACTATGACCTTTTTTTGCCTTACTATACTATGACGTTTTTATGACTTTTTATGCCTTAAAATATTATGACGTTTTTTTGCCTTAATATACTATGACGTTTTTATGACTTTTTATGCCTTACTATACTATGACGTTTTTTTTGCTTACTATACTATGACTTTTTTATGACCTTTTTTTGCCTTACTATACTATGACATTTTTTTGCCTTACTATACTATGACTTTTTTATGCCTTTTTATGCCTTACTATACTATGACGTTTTTATGACTTTTTATGCCTTACTATATTTTGAAATTTTTTGACTTTTTATGCCTTACTATACTATGACGTTTTTTTGCCTTACTATATTATGACATTTTTTTGCCTTACTATACTATAACGTTTTTACGACTTTTTATGCCTTAAAATATTTTGACATTTTTTGACATTTTATGCCTTACTATACTATGACCTTTTTTTGCCTTACTATACTATGACGTTTTTATGACTTTTTATGCCTTACTATACTATGACGTTTTTTGCCTTACTATACTATGACTTTTTTATGACTTTTTATGCCTTACTGTACAATGACTTTTTTTTTACTTTTTTATGCCTTACTATACTATGACCTTTTTTTGCCTTACTATACTATGACGTTTTTATGACTTTTTATGCCTTAAAATATTATGACGTTTTTTGCCTTAATATACTATGACGTTTTTATGACTTTTTATGCCTTACTATACTATGACGTTTTTTTGCCTTACTATACTATGACTTTTTTATGACCTTTTTTTGCCTTACTATACTATGACATTTTTTTGCCTTACTATACTATGACTTTTTTATGCCTTTTTATGCCTTACTATACTATGACGTTTTTATGACTTTTTATGCCTTACTATATTTTGAAATTTTTTACTTTTTTATGCCTTACTATACTATGACGTTTTTTGCCTTACTATATTATGACATTTTTTTGCCTTACTATACTATAACGTTTTTACGACTTTTTATGCCTTAAAATATTTTGACATTTTTTGACATTTTATGCCTTACTATACTATGACCTTTTTTTGCCTTACTATACTATGACGTTTTTATGACTTTTTATGCCTTACTATACGATGACTTTTTTTTGCCTTACTATACTATGACTTTTTTATGAATTTCTATGCCTTACTGTACTATGAAATTTTTTGACTTTTTATGCTTTACTATACTATGACCTTATTTTGCCTTACTATACTATGACATTTTTTTGCCTTACTATACTATGACGTTTTTTTTGAAATTTTATGCCTTACTATACTATGACCTTTTTTTGCCTTACTATACTATGACGTTTTTATGACTTTTTATGTCTTAAAATATCATGACGTTTTTTGCCTTACTATACTATGAAGTTTTTTTATGACTTTTTATGCCTTACTGTACAATGACTTTTTTTTTACTTTTTTATGGCTTACTATACTATGACGTTTTTTTGCCTTAATATACTATGACGTTTTTATGACTTTTTATGCCTTACTATACTATGACGTTTTTTTGCCTTACTATACTATGACGTTTTTTTGCCTTACTATACTATGACATTTTTTTGCCTTACTATACTATGATGTTTTTTTGCCTTACTATACTATGACTTTTTCATGGCTTTTTATGCCTTACTGTACAATGACTTTTTTTTTACTTTTTATGGCTTACTGTACAATGACTTTTTTTTTACTTTTTTATGGCTTACTATACTATGACGTTTTTTTGCCTTATCATACTATGACGTTTTTATGACTTTTTAGGCCTTAATATATTATGACATTTTTTGACTTTTTATGCCTTACTATACTGTGACTTTTTTATGAATTTTTATGCCTTAATGTACTATGACATTTTTTGACATTTTATGCCTTACTATACTATGACCTTTTTATGCTTTACTATATTATGACATTTTTTGACTTTTTATGCCTTACTATACTATGACTCTTTTTTGCCTTACTATACTATGACTTTTTTATGAATTTTTATGCCTTACTGTACTATGACATTTTTTGACTTTTTATGCTTTACTATACTATGACGTTTTTTTGCCTTACTATACTAGGACATTTTTTTGCCTTACTATACTATGTGGTTTTATGACTTTTTATGTCTTAAAATATTATGACATTTTTTTACATTTTATGCCTTACTATACTATGATGTTTTTTTACCTTATTCTACTATGACGTTTTTATGACTTTTTATGCCTTACTATATTATGACGTTTTTTGCCTTACTATACTATGACTTTTTTATGACTTTTTATGCCTTACTGTACAATGACTTTTTTTTTTACTTTCTATGGCTTACTATACTATGACGTTTTTTTGCCTTACTATACTATGACTTTTTTATGAATTTTTATGCCTTACTGTACTATGACATTTTTTGACTTTTTATGCTTTACTATACTATGACGTTTTTTTGCCTTACTATACTAGGACATTTTTTTGCCAAACTATACTATGATGTTTTTATGACTTTTTATGCCTTACTATATTATGACATTTTTCGACTTTTTATGCCTTACTATACTATGACGTTTTTTTGCCTTACTATACTATGACGTTTTTATGACTTTTTATGACTTACTATACTATGACGTTTTTTGCCTTACTATACTATGACTTTTTTATGACTTTTTATGCCTTACTGTACAATGACTTTTTTTTTAACTTTTTATAGCTTACTATACTATGACGTTTTTTTGCCTTACTATACTATGACATTTTTTTGCCTTACTATACTATGACTTTTTTATGACTTTTTATGCCTTACTATACTATGACATTTTTTTGCCTTACTATACTATGACATTTTTATGACTTTTTATGCCTTACTATACTATGACGTTTTTTGCCTTACTATACTATGACTTTTTTATGACTTTTTATGCCTTACTGTACAATGACTTTTTCTTACTTTTTATGTCTTACTATACTATAACTTTTATATGACGTTTTTTTGCCTTACTATACTATGACGTTTTTATGTCTTTTTATGCCTTACTATATTATGACATTTTTTGACTTTTTATGGCTTACTATACTATGACATTTTTTTGCCTTACTATACTATGACGTTTTTATGACTTTTTATGCCTTACTATACTATGACGTTTTTTGCCTTACTATACTATGACTTTTTTATGACTTTTTATGCCTTACTGTACAATGACTTTTTCTTACTTTTTATGTCTTACTATACTATAACTTTTATATGACGTTTTTTTGCCTTACTATACTATGACGTTTTTATGTCTTTTTATGCCTTACTATATTATGACATTTTTTTGTCTTACTATACTATGACGTTTTTATGACTTTTTATGCCTTACTATATTATGACTTTTTTTGACTTTTTATGCCTTACTATACTATGACGTTTTTTGCCTTACTATACTATGACGTTTTTATGACTTTTTATGCCTTACTATATTATGACATTTTTCGACTTTTTATGCCTTACTATACTATGACGTTTTTTTGCCTTACTATACTATGACGTTTTTATGACTTTTTATGACTTCCTATACTATGACGTTTTTTGCCTTACTATACTATGACTTTTTTATGACTTTTTATGCCTTACTGTACAATGACTTTTTTTTTACTTTTTATAGCTTACTATACTATGACGTTTTTTTGCCTTACTATACTATGACATTTTTTTGCCTTATCATACTATGACGTTTTTATGACTTTTTATTCCTTAAAATATTATGACATTTTTTTACATTTTATGCCTTACTATACTATGAAGTTTTTTTACCTTACAATACTATTACTTTTTTTTTAACTTTTTTTGCCTTATTATACTATGATGTTTTTATGACTTTTTATGCCTTACTGTACAATTACTTTTTTTTACTTTTTATGGCTTACTATACTATGACGTTTTTTTGCCTTACTATACTATTACTTTTTTTTTTACTTTTTATGCCTTACTATATTATGACATTTTTTGACTTTTTATGGCTTACTATACTATGACATTTTTTTGCCTTATTATACAATGATGTTTTTATGACTTTTTATGCCTTACTGTACAATTACTTATTTTTACTTTTTATGGCTTACTATACTATGACGTTTTTTTGCCTTACTATACTATGACATTTTTTTGCCTTATCATACTATGACGTTTTTATGACTTTTTATGCCTTAAAATATTATGACATTTTTTTACATTTTATGCCTTACTATACTATGAAGTTTTTTTTACCTTATTCTACTATGACGTTTTTATGACTTTTTATGCCTTACTATACTATGACGTTTTTTGGCCTTACTATACTATGACTTTTTTTTTAGTTTTTATGCCTTACTATACTATGACGTTTTTTGTCTTACTATACTATGACGTTTTTATGACTTTTTATGCCTTACTATACTATGACGTTTTTTGTCTTAATATACTATGACGTTTTTATGAATTTTTATGCCTTACTGTACTATGACATTTTTTGACTTTTTATGCTTTACTATACTATGACGTTTTTTTCCCTTACTATACTAGGACATTTTTTTGCCTTACTATACTATGATGTTTTTATGACTTTTTATGTCTTAAAATATTATGACATTTTTTTACATTTTATGCCTTACTATAATATGATGTTTTTTTACCTTACTATACTATGACGTTTTTATGACTTTTTATGCCTTACTATACTATGATGTTTTTTGCCTTACTATACTATGACTTTTTTATGACTTTTTATGCCTTACTGTACAATGACTTTTTTTTTACTTTCTATGGCTTACTATACTATGACGTTTTTTTGCCTTACCATACTATGACGTTTTTTTGCCTTATCATACTATGACGTTTTTATGACTTTTTATGCCTTACTATATTATGAAATTTTTTGATTTTTATGCCTCACTATAATATGACTTTTTCTTGCCTTACTATACTATGACTTTTTTATGAATTTTTATGCCTTAATGTTCTATGACATTTTTTGACTTTTTATGCTTTACTATATTATGACATTTTTTGACTTTTTATGCCTTACTATACTATGACTCTTTTTTGCCTTACTATACTATGACTTTTTTATGAATTTTTATGCCTTACTGTACTATGACATTTTTTGACTTTTTATGCCTTACTATACTATGACGTTTTTTTGCCTTACTATACTATGACTTTTTTTTTAGTTTTTATGCCTTACTATACTATGACGTTTTTTGTCTTACTATACTATGACGTTTTTATGACTTTTTATGCCTTACTATACTATGACGTTTTTTGTCTTAATATACTATGACGTTTTTATGAATTTTTATGCCTTACTGTACTATGACATTTTTTGACTTTTTATGCCTTACTATACTATGACGTTTTTTTGCCTTATCATACTATGACGTTTTTATGACTTTTTATGCCTTACTATATTATGAAATTTTTTGATTTTTATGCCTCACTATAATATGACTTTTTTTGCCTTACTATACTATGACTTTTTTATGAATTTTTATGCCTTAATGTTCTGACATTTTTTGACTTTTTATGCTTTACTATATTATGACATTTTTTGACTTTTTATGCCTTACTATACTATGACTCTTTTTTGCCTTACTATACTATGACTTTTTTATGAATTTTTATGCCTTACTGTACTATGACATTTTTTGACTTTTTATGCTTTACTATACTATGACGTTTTTTTGCCTTACTATACTAGGACATTTTTTTTAGTTTTTATGCCTTACTATACTATGACGTTTTTTGTCTTACTATACTATGACGTTTTTATGACTTTTTATGCCTTACTATACTATGACGTTTTTTGTCTTAATATACTATGACGTTTTTATGAATTTTTATGCCTTACTGTACTATGACATTTTTTGACTTTTTATGCCTTACTATACTATGACGTTTTTTTGCCTTATCATACTATGACGTTTTTATGACTTTTTATGCCTTACTATATTATGAAATTTTTTGATTTTTATGCCTCACTATAATATGACTTTTTTTTGCCTTACTATACTATGACTTTTTTATGAATTTTTATGCCTTAATGTTCTGACATTTTTTGACTTTTTATGCTTTACTATATTATGACATTTTTTGACTTTTTATGCCTTACTATACTATGACTCTTTTTTGCCTTACTATACTATGACTTTTTTATGAATTTTTATGCCTTACTGTACTATGACATTTTTTGACTTTTTATGCTTTACTATACTATGACGTTTTTTTGCCTTACTATACTAGGACATTTTTTTGCCTTACTATACTATGATGTTTTTATGACTTTTTATGCCTTAAAATATTATGACATTTTTTTACATTTTATGCCTATGACGTTTTTATGACTTTTCATGCCTTACTATACAATGACGATTTTTTGCCTTACTATACTATGACTTTTTTATGACTTTTTATGCCTTACTATACTATGACGATTTTTTGCCTTACTATACTATGACTTTTTTATGACTTTTTATGCCTTACTGTACTATGACATTTTTTGACTTTTTATGCCTTACTATAGTATGACGTTTTTTTGCCTTACTATACTATGACATTTTTTGCCTTACTATACTACAACTTCATTATGACTTTTTATGCCTTACTATACTATGACTTTTTATGCCTTACTATACTATGACTTTTTATGCCCTACTATACTATGACATTTTTTATGACTTTTTATCCCTTACTATATTATGACATTTTTTTTGCCTTACTATACTATGACGTTTTTTTGCCCTACTATACTATGACGTTTTTATGACTATTTACGCCTTACTATATTATGACATTTTTTGACTTTTTATGCCTTAGGGTTAGAACGTATTATGATGTTTTTTTACCTTACTATACTGTAGCATTAAGCCATATTTTAGGATTTACTCTCGTTGAAATGGGGCACCAGTCCTCCAGGTGGACAACAATGAATTACTTCATTGCCAAATTTATCAATCTCATATCGGAAGCCATGACTTCTCGATTCAATGGATCTCCAGTCTCTACGTCAAAAGAATACAACAGGACAACAACTGGGTGTAAATAAAGGAGTTTATTTAACTAAACTACTATGTACAGAGTAAATGCAAGGTGTAATAATCATAAAGATTAAAATAATAATGAAATGAGCAGTGATGAGTTGGCAATGGTGGGAGAGGATATGTTATGGCTATACACTATGGCTATACAGCTAATGATACTACAGCTACGAATTAGGTTTGATGATTAAATATTACTATATTTCTACATCAACCCAGCCATGAGCAGAGTGTTAAGACCGGCCTACTGTGAGTTGCACTGTAGCTGAAGATCCTCGGCTGGAACCCAGGTGGCTGTGGTTGCGGTGGTAACGCTGGAGACGCAGGATCTGGGCGGATTCTCCTGGAGGCCGTGTCCCGTTAGCACGATGACGGATTCTGCCGGTGTCTCAGCGGTTCAGCTCTGGTGGAGTTTGCCAGGAGACTTTCTGTCTCGGGAACTCTTGATTTCTGCTCGGCTTCTCTGCATGCGGTCGTGCAGATGTTATCTGCTGTTGTCTCTTGTGGGTTGATGTGAAATAAACTCTAATGCTCTTCACTTTGGGTGGATAACTTTAAAGGAGACTGGCGTTGACCAGATGACTCTAAAGTTGTCAAAATCTTCAAAAAGGAAAACTTGATAATGATTAAAAGATACAAAATTACTCTGAGGCACTTCTGTTGCTTTGGTTCAGTTGGTCTTGACTTGGCTTATAAAAATAAAAGGTTGCGCATGTAGATAAAAATCATGTTACTTGTAGCTTGTGGCAAAGAAAAATAAAAGATGCGAAAAGTGCAAAAATGACTAAGAGCCATGAGTTTGTGGTTAGCAGCTTAGAGCTAAGAGTTTCCATGGCTACAGAGCCGGGCTTTGAGCCGGGACTCTGAGCTTTGAGCAAAGATCTCAGCTTCTAATTTCTGCATCGTTTCTCACTTCTCGCATCTTCTTGTCGTCCGTGTCGTCTCTGACTTTTCTTTCTCTTCCGGCATTGGCTTCTGACCTGACTTAGGCCTAGGCCTGGTTTTTGGCTTAGAATAGGCAATGTGTGAATTGTTCACGACTGTTTTATCCCCTGGGGGCTGGCGCATGTTTCAGGGGCGTCACCCATCTTCTTCTGTGTTTCCACTTGGAGAAGAAAGTAATTTTCCACTGAACTTTAAAATAATTTAAATCTAAAGTTTACTTATAAACTAGCACATCCTTCTTCCACCATGACCACAAAACATTAAGTGAAATAACATATAAAACTAAGGGCAATGACAGACAGGAGTAATAGGAGTGTTGATTTCATATTACATCCTTCAAACCTGGAATTAATCATGATACAAGTGGTTAATTGATCAAACAACAATATAAACATTTCCCAAAGCTAATAGTTTATAAATGTGGATTACACAGCAGTTCTTTGACTGTAATAATAATAATAATAATAATAATATGCACATTCTGGATGTCATGTAGTGTGTGTTACCTTGTGTGAAGGATGTTGACAGTATGGTCACATGAAGGACATTGTCTTAAAATCTAGATGTTACATTTCAAACATTCTATGGGATAGAAGTTTGGGATTAAACTATTACATAGGAACATCTCATGAGTTAGAGAACAGTTAGATATTTAATTTTACATTCTTCCTTTGATCTGTGTCTGAAGAGAGTTCTGCTGGTCACTACCCAGGATTGGAATGTAGTTGTAGTTTATGACTCTTATCTAGAGAGGGGCAGAGGAAGGGAGGTTGGTGTGTGTGTGTGTGTGTGTGTGTGTGCGTGTGTGTGTGCGTGTGCGTGTTTGCATGTGTGTGTGTGTGTGTTCATGCATGGCACAGACAAGCCAGGATTCACACCTTAGTGTTAATCAGTCCTTTTGTTGTTACTTGTTTTATACAAGAAACAATCAAATATCTTTAGACAAAGTCTTACTGTTACAAACTGGAGATTTTGCTTATATTCTCCAGTTGTCTGGTGTCCATTGGTTGATCCTCTGGAGCTGACCCTTTGACCTTTGGTCTGGTTCTGTGTTGTTCGGACGTGTGAACAGCATGGTCTGTTTGTGGAAGAGGGTCCTTTGTCTCTGTTTCCTATCAATTTGATAGTTTGATGATGGGAAGAGTCGCAAAGTGTCAATAGTAGGTCCGTAACTCTGCATGTCCTTATAATGAACTTTCTTAATGGCTTGTGACTGATGCCAGGCCACGTATGTACGCTACAATACCATGACTTTTTATGCCTTACTATACTATGACATTTTTTGGCGTTTTTATGCCTACAATAATATAAAGTTTTGTGCCTTATGAGCTGTGGCGCCCATGTGTCTGCAACATGAACTAAATGAAATCATAAAGAACAGAGTCAGAGACTTCAGGTGTTTTCATCTGATGATGTCATCACTACAACTAAACACCAGATTTTTATTGATCGCCTACAGTCGAGTCATCCATAGAAATGACCTCACAGTGTGGAGTCAGAGGTGATGGAGGTCAGTGTCCTGCCTCTGGACTAAAGACAGTCTCAGTTCAGTTCTCTTGGTCAGGTCCAGCGGACGCACCCAGGTCTGATGAGGAGTACACCTTCAGGTCCAGCTGCTGGTCACCACCTGACACGTGGGCGGAGGTCTGGTGATGATGGACTCCGCCAGCGGGGGGCGCAGCTCATCCACAGGTCACTGCAGGTACTGAACAGAGAAGGCCTCCAGCCGAGTCTCTAGTTCTGTGGCTCTGTTCCTGTAAAACACAAAGTGCGAGGTTCAGTCGCCCTGACCCCCTAAGACCTGAACCCTGAACTCTGATGCCCTAAGACCCAAGACACTAACCCTGACCCCCTAAGACCTGATCCCAGAACCCTGACCCCCTTAAGACCACTCCTAACAGACTAAGATGACGTCACCTGGTCAGTGATTGTGGGTTTGGGACTTTTGATTTTTTATTTCTATTTCCTCCTTCATTTCCTGTTTGTAAACAAAATAATACTGTTGGATCAGATCTGATCATGTGATCACAGATAACTCCACACAGAGCTCTGTGTCTATACTGTCACGTTAGAGATCATTTACATACATATACATTCATATTACATTTTAATAAGGTATTGTAAGCAGTCTGTCTGCCTGACCTCTCTGCTTGTCTCCATGGTAACACCACGCTCTGATTTGGTCTCAGCTTAATCATCGTTTTTAGTTCTGCTCGAACATGAACAGGTTCTTCATTAATCATTACCATGGTGTGTCATGCAGCTCATGTGGTTATTTATTTAACTTTTGTTTATTCCTTATTAATTTCTTATCAGTGGTGGAGCTGCTGTTAGCTTAGCTTAGCAAAGACACAGGAAGCAGGGGGCGGGGCCTCTGACCTGAAGGCCTTGGACCTCCTCTGGATGTTCTCCAGTCTCTGGATCCTGAAGCTCAGCTGTCGGATGTTTCCCTCCAGCTCGGCCTCGCTCAGGTCGACTCTCTGGGTCAGACGGCTGAAGGTGGACGACAACTCCCTGCGGCAACACACTCGCTGTTACATGATCTCAGGTGAGTGGGCAGTGACTGCGAGGGTCAGGTGGGGGCAGGGTCTTACTTGTACACCTGCTGGCTGCAGGCGGAGCTGGTGGTTGGGATGACGGTTCTCAGGCGGCGGGCGGCGTGCTCCACAAACTGCTGCTTCAGAGCGCGCTCCCTGCTGGCGTCAGTCCAGGTGAGTTTCTCATACAGGTAGATTAGACCGTACAGAGACAAAGAGAGAGCGATGAGACGCCAGCCCACTGAACGCCACACCTGCAGCAACAACACACACCTGAGACACACACCTGAGAGACACCTGAGACACACATTAGAAACACACACCTGAGACACATCTGAAAGACACACACCTGAGACACACCTGAGAGGACTGACGACGTCTGTCTTTTCTATCACACTCTTTCATAGAACAGTCAATCAGTCAATCAATCAGTCACCAGATTAATCAATAATGAAAGTAATGGTCAGCCCTGCAGGACGTACCACTCCACCGATCACCAGCACCGTCATGGAGGCTCGGGAGGTGACGGAGACCAGGCCCGTTGCTATGGAAACCACCATCTCATCCTTGAAGGTGGAGCCTGCCTGCAGAGACAGAGCAACAGGAAGTGTTTTCTCCTCTACAGCAGCTGGTTTAACGTCAGTGACAGATGTAATGTCGGTCAGCTGACCTGCGGCCGTGGGTCGGAGCCGCTTAGCGCTCGCTTGGCGTTGGCGGCTCCGATGAAGCGAGCGACGAGGGCGGTCCAGCCCAGAGAAAACTGGAACTCGATGTTCTCCTGGAAATCTGCACAGAGGGCGGCGAGGCCGAGGTCGTAGGTCAACTCAAAGGAGGAGGAGGAGGAGGGAGTGGAGAGCTGCTCCTGGACGGACAGAGACAGCAGAGGACGGACGCTGTCTGAGGACGAAGAGAAACAAGCAGAGAATCAGGTGGAGGTCGACGGACGCAGAGGAAGAGGAAGTAACGCTGCTGTTACCGATCATGTGTCTCTGGGCGTCTGTGATGTCTCTGAGGACACTGACCGAGCAGCGATGACACAAACCTCCAACCATCCGCTCCTCCACGTGCAGCAGCAGCTTCTGAGGAGAAACAGCAGCAGCTCAGACTCTTCAGAGGAACTAACAACAGATTAATCTGCTTTACTTAAAATCCAGTTAACTCTGTGTGTGTGTGTGTGTGTGTGTGTGTGTGTTGTGTGTGTGTGTGTATGTGTGTGTGCGCGTTACAAGATTCAGGTGTGGTCAGGTAAGGTGACAGAAACAGGTTTAAAGGATCAGTCCAACATTTAGAGAAATCTTCCAGATAGACATCAGTTTCATCTCTGTGTGTACAGTACAGTGCTAAGCTAAGCTAACAGTGTCCTCTTTTTTCCAGTCCAGTCTTTGTGCTAAGCTAGGATAGCAGTCCCCCCCAGTTTCCGCTCTTTGTGCTAAGCTAGGCTAACAATTTCCCCTGTTTGCAGTCTTTGTGCTAAGCTAGGCTAACAGTTTCCCCGTTTCCAGTCTTTATGCTAAGCTAAGACAGCAGTCCCCCCCAGTTTCTGCTCTTTGTGCTAAGCTAGGCTAACAATTTCCCCATGTTGCCAATCTTTGTGCTAAGCTGGGCTAACAGTTTCGTCTTGTTTCCAGTGTTTATGCTAAGCTCGGCTAACAGCGTCCCCATTTCCAGTCTTTGTGCTAAGCTAACTGTCCCTTCTGTTCCCAGTCTCTGAGACTCACTGTTTTGTAGAGCTGCAGCGTCTCTTGTGTCGGGTTGAAGTCGGCTCTGAACTCCTCCACCAGAACAGGAAGTGATCGGATCTGATCTGACAGAGCTGAGGTCACCTGACGACACAACGAGCTGCTGTGAGACATCAGCTCGAGTTCACTGAAGCACAGTGTCAAATGTTCTGATGGTTTCAACAGTGTCTCTATTTCAGTCTCTGTTTCAGTCTCTGTTTCAGTGTCTCAGATTCAGTGTCTCTGTTTCAGTGTCTCTGTTTCAGTGTCTCTGTTTCAGTGTCTCAGTGTCTCTGTTTCAGTGTCTCTATTTCGGTGTCTCTGTTTCAGTGTCTCTGTTTCAGTGTCTCTGTTTCAGTGTCTCTGTTTCAGTGTCTCAGTGTCTCTGTTTCAGTGTCTCTGTTTCAGTGTCTCTGTTTCAGTGTCTCTGTTTCAGTGTCTCAGTGTCTCTGTTTCAGTGTCTCTGTTTCAGTGTCTCTATTTCAGTGTCTCTGTTTCAGTCTCTGTTTCAGTGTCTCTGTTTCAGTGTCTCTATTTCAGTGTCTCTGTTTCAGTGTCTCTGTTTCAGTGTCTCTGTTTCAGTGTCTCTATTTCAGTGTCTCTGTTTCAGTCTCTATTTCAGTGTCTCAGATTCAGTGTCTCTGTTTCAGTCTCTATTTCAGTGTCTCTGTTTCAGTGTCTCTATTTCAGTGTCTCTGTTTCAGTGTCTCAGTGTCTCTGTTTCAGTGTCTCTGTTTCAGTGTCTCTGTTTCAGTGTCTCTGTTTCAGTGTCTCAGTGTCTCTGTTTCAGTGTCTCTGTTTCAGTGTCTCTATTTCAGTGTCTCTGTTTCAGTCTCTGTTTCAGTGTCTCTGTTTCAGTGTCTCTATTTCAGTGTCTCTGTTTCAGTGTCTCTGTTTCAGTGTCTCTGTTTCAGTGTCTCTGTTTCAGTCTCTATTTCAGTGTCTCTGTTTCAGTGTCTCTATTTCAGTGTCTCTGTTTCAGTCTCTATTTCAGTGTCTCTGTTTCAGTGTCTCTATTTCAGTGTCTCTGTTTCAGTGTCTCTGTTTCAGTGTCTCTGTTTCAGTGTCTCAGTGTCTCTGTTTCAGTGTCTCTATTTCAGTGTCTCTGTTTCAGTGTCTCTGTTTCAGTCTCTGTTTCAGTGTCTCTGTTTCAGTGTCTCTGTGTCTCTGTTTCAGTGTCTCTATTTCAGTGTCTCTGTTTCAGTGTCTCTATTTCAGTGTCTCTGTTTCAGTGTCTCTGTTTCAGTCTCTGTTTCAGTGTCTCTGTTTCAGTCTCTGTTTCAGTCTCTGTTTCAGTGTCTCTGTTTCAGTGTCTCTATTTCAGTGTCTCTGTTTCAGTGTCTCTATTTCAGTGTCTCTGTTTCAGTCTCTGTTTCAGTCTCTGTTTCAGTCTCTGTTTCAGTCTGTTTCACTGTCTCAGATTCAGTGTCTCAGATTCAGTGTCTCTGTTTCAGTGTCTCTGTTTTAATGTCTCTGTTTCAGTGTCTCTGTCTCAGTGTCTCTGTTTCAGTGTCTCTGTTTCAGTGTCTCTGTTTCAGTGTCTCAGATTCAGTGTTGTAATGTCTCTGTTTCAGTGTCTCTGTTTCAGTGTCTCTGTCTCAGTGTCTCTGTCTCAGTGTCTCTGTTTCAGTCTCTGTTTCAGTGTCTCTGTCTCAGTGTCTCTGTCTCAGTGTCTCTGTCTCAGTGTCTCTGTTTCAGTCTCTGTTTCAGTGTCTCTGTCTCAGTGTCTCTGTTTCAGTCTCTGTTTCAGTGTCTCTGTCTCAGTGTCTCTGTTTCAGTCTCTGTTTCAGTGTCTCTGTCTCAGTGTCTCTGTTTCAGTCTCTGTTTCAGTGTCTCAGATTCAGTGTCTCTGTTTCAGTCTCTGTTTCAGTGTCTCTGTTTCAGCGTCTCAGCGTCTCTGTTTCAGTGTCTCTGTTTCAGTGTCTCAGATTCAGTGTCTCTGTCTCAGTGTCTCAGTGTCTCTGTCTCAGTGTCTCTGTTTCAGTGTCTCTGTCTCAGTGTCTCTGTTTCAGTGTCTCTGTCTCAGTGTCTCTGTTTCAGTGTCTCTGTCTCAGTGTCTCAGTGTCTCTGTCTCAGATTCAGTGTTGCAATGTCTCTGTTTCAGTGTCTCTGTCTCAGTGTCTCTGTCTCAGTGTCTCTGTTTCAGTGTCTCTGTCTCAGTGTCTCTGTTTCAGTGTCTCTGTCTCAGTGTCTCAGTGTCTCTGTCTCAGTGTCTCTGTTTCAGTGTCTCTGTCTCAGTGTCTCTGTTTCAGTGTCTCAGTGTCTCTGTCTCAGTGTCTCTGTTTCAGTGTCTCTGTCTCAGTGTCTCTGTCTCAGTGTCTCTGTTTCAGTGTCTCTGTCTCAGTGTCTCTGTCTCAGTGTCTCTGTCTCAGTGTCTCTGTCTCAGTGTCTCAGTGTCTGTCCTGCTGTGAAGCGTCTTCACCTTGACAGAGACGTCCTCAGTCAGACTCTTGATCCTCTCTTTGACGTTGTCGGTCAGACGGTTGATCTGTCCTCGGACAAAGTCCAGCCGGTCCCTCTGCTCCTCTCGCTCTTCCAGGCAGAAGATCCTGTCAGAGGTCAAAGGTTAAAGTGAGACGCAGACACACACGAGGATATTATTAAAGAGCTGGTCAGTGTGTGTCCCTCACTTCCTGTCAGCGGAGGCGATGTTGATGGCGTCCATCACAGCTTTGATGGCCTCAGTGATCTGCCACGCTCTCACCGTGTGCTGCTCGAACTTGGTCTTCACCGCAGACTGAGAGATGAACTCCTGCAGAGGTCAGAGGTCGTTCAGGGTCACGGCTCAGCCCAAACACCAGCCTCATCACACACATCACACAGGTGAGGCTCATTAATCCTGTACCTCAAACGTCCGCTCGAACCTCTGGAACTCTCTCAGTCTGTCGTGGAAACCTTCAGCCAGAGCGCCACCTGCAGCACCACACAGGAAGTTCAGTACGACATTCACCATCTAACTACTTCACAGTGAGTCTAAAATCAGCTGTTTCACCTCGTTAACATCCACGTTTTTTTTTTTATATACAGTGCCTATAGAAAATCATCATACCCTGTGAAAATCTTTACCTTTTGTCACCTGACACCCTGTAAATTATAATAAATTAAATCAAACTTTTTTAAGCTTTATGTACACATAATAACCCTCATCATCAAAGTGAAAATAACATTTTAAAACATTCTGGACAACTATTAAAAATTAGTTAATGATTAACCTGATTTGGTTAAGTGATCAGCTCCCTAGAGTAAACCATTATAAACTTACTCAGGTGCAACCAATCAACTTCCAGATCAAACACCAGGCTAATTGCCTCCCACCTGATATTAATTGCAGTGGTTTTGATTTCTTTAGAATAAAACCAGCTGTTTTCTTGAAAATTCCACTACTCGTAATGGATGGTAGTGAAAGGATTCAACATGGTTGGAAAAGTACATTCAAAAGAACTCCAGGATAAAGTTGTGAAAAGGCACAAGTTAGGTGAAGGCTACAAAAAGCTTTCGAAAGCTTTATCTATCCCTCTGAGTACCGTTCAGAGCATCATTAACCAACACCTGGCCTAGATCAGGCCGTCCGTCCAAACTGGATGACCGAGCCAGAAGGACATTGATCAGAGAAGCTACCAAGAGGCCAAAGGCAACTTCGCAGGACTTACAAGTCTTCATGGCTGTGACTGGTCGGTCTGTACATGTGACAACAATCTCACAAGCTTTACACAAAGCTGGTCTGTATGGCAGGGTGGCAAGAAAGAAGCCTTTTCTGAAAAAGTGCCACACTCATTCTCATCTGCGCTATGCAAAAACACATCTGGAATATTCTGTTACCATGTGGAAAAAGGTTTTATGGTCAGATGAGACGAAGATTGAACTTTTTGGACTGAACTCCAAGCGCTGTGTTTGGTGAAAACCAAACACAGCACACCACCCAAGACACACCATACCTACTGTGAAGCATGGTGGGGGCAACATTATGTTGTGGGGATGTTTCTCTTCAGCGGGGACTCCTTGAGTGGCCAAGTCAGAGCCCTGACTTAAATCCGATAGAAAATCTGTGGATTGACTTGAAGAGAGCAGTCCATCCCCAATCTAGGTATGCAAAGCTAATAGAGACATATCCAAATAGATTGATGGCTGTAATTAAAGCAAAAGGAAGCTCTACAAAGTATTAAATCAGAGGGCGGATGACTTTTCCAACCCTGTTATTCTAGTTTTTCATTTTTCATTAATTTTCAGAACTGTTGCCTTTTGTGTCATTATTTTGATGTTGTACGGCTAAATTTGTAAATAAAACTGGAAATTTTTTTTTAATGGGTTTTGATTTCAGGCTGTATGACAAATAAAGTAACTATTTCAAAGGGGTATGATGATTTTCTATAGGCACTGTAATACAGACACATGATGATGAAATAATCATCAGCACCATGACTGAGTGTTTCCACCTTGAACTGCAGTGAACCAATGACAGTCTCTTAAACACAGAATCAGGGTTTCATACATCACAGACCTCAGGAACCAATCCTGTCAACAGGGGGCGGGGCTAAATACACCTGAAACCTCGTCAGTACAGAGCGAGAGAGTTAGCATTAGCACAAGCGCTAACACTGCGTCAGCCACTGCCAGTTAGAAGCTAACTAACAACATAAACAAATAAAAGATGCTAACTACATAAAATGGATAAAAACAGATATTTTTTATAATCTTTAATCTTTAAAAAGTCTGACTGATTCAAGGTGTCGGGGATCTGTGGTTATCAGAGACGTCTCCTGATGATTATGATAATAAATAAATAATAAACAATAACAACTGTTGACTGATGGACATGTCACCTGCAGACAGGTTCAACTCTACAGATAGAAAAGTCTCTAAGGCTGATCTGAGACCTGTCTCCTCTCTGAGGCTGTAACAGCTGCTGCTGTTTCTGAAACAAGAGGAGACTCCTCCTGCTGTCCCACACCTGTCTCACCTGTCTCACCTGTCTCACCTGTCTCAGGCATGCCCTGCGCTCGCTGCATCCTGGAGCTCAGGACCTCTTTGGCTGAGATGAAGAAGATCCTCCCTGGTGCCTCGTCCAGACCGACCACCCTCAGCTCCTCGGCCAGGAAACTGACGCAGCGGTCCAGGTGCTGCTTCCTCACCTGGACAGCAGGGGGTGGAGACTCCACAGTTTTACGCTGATCTCACCTGCTGCCATTTCAGATTTCACTTTTACTCATTAAGGCTTTTTCTTTATCGCACCACTGATGTGAAGCTCTCAGAAAAGTGCTGAGTAAACCTGTTGACACCTGTCAGCCAATCACAGGGCAGGATTTTCTCTCTCTCGCTGTGGTACCAACAATTAACAGGTAACTTCCTGTTCAGTGAAAGTTTAGCTTGAGAACATGAATATGTTAATACAATCACCACTTCCTGCTCCTTTTTCACAATAAAAGCTTTCTAAAAGCAGAGAGCTGGTTGAGGCTTTTATTGTGAAGTAGCTGCAGAAAAGTTGAGTTTAGTCAGGTTTTCACATACACACACACACACACACAAACACACACACACACACACACACACACACACAAACACACACACACACACACACACACACACAAATACACACACACACATAAATACACAAATACACACACACACACACACACACACACACACACACACACACAAACACACAACACACACACACACACACACACAAATACACACACACACATAAATACACAAATACACACAAACACACACACACAAACACACACACACACACACACACACACACACACACAAACACACACAAATACACACACACACACACACACACACACACACAAACACACACACACACACACACACACAAACACACACACACACAAATACACACACACACACATAAATACACAAATACACACACACACACATAAATACACAAATACACACACACACACACACACACACCACACACACACACAACACAAACACACACAAACACACACACACACAAATACACACACACACACATAAATACACAAACACACACACACAAACACACACACACACAAATACACACACACACACATAAATACACAAACACACACACACACACACACACACACACACACACACACACACACACACACACACACACACACACACACCTCCTCGATATACTCGGGCTCAGTCACAGAGGCGTCCCATCGATTGTGGAGGATGAAGATGTTCGGTTTGGAAATTCTCTCACTGACTTTATGGAAGAAAAGTTTCTCCTGAAAACAGAAGGAGACAAATATGACGAATAATAATTATATCAATAATGAATAAATAAAGAACGTTCGTCACGTTACAGTCGACAGGTGACGAACGTGTTTCCTCACCGTGTTCATCAGCGTCGACTCTGCGTTTCCCACCAGGACAAAGACGTCGGCGTCCAGACAGAACTTATCGATCCAGCTGTCCAACTCCAGGGTCACATCTGTCCCAGGGCTGGGGCAAAGGTCACAGAGCGCACAGAGTTTACTTCAGTGTTTAAATCTCTTTCACTGCTGCAAACACCTCAATGTTTTTTCCTAAACTAGGAAACTTTTTTAAGATATTCTGTGCAGCACTTGAGTAACTCAGCTGAGGAGACATTATCCCTGTTCTGTGATGAGCTTCACACCTTCACCCTTTAACTAACCACGTGTTCACTGATGGTCCGAGGTTCGAGGAGGAGACACCTTCGACAGGTAAAGACAGAGTTACCTGTCCATCAGCACCAGGTCGTCTCTCAGCAGAGCGCAGCGGCTTTTAGGCCAAAACACTTTGACCAGGCTGCCGGAGTCCAGGGTGGGATCCATGTGGAGAGCATGAGCCAGCTGGTTCACAGTCTGGGGGGGGGGGGGGGGATTTAATGAAATTTAAAGGAACAGTTCCACTTTTTAAAGAAGCTTCAGTCTGGACTCTAAATGTGGGTCTGTCCCTTTAAGGCCTGTCTGTGACGTACCGCGACGCTCCTCCTCTCATTGGACGCCTCGGTGGTGAGGTAAGCCTCGTCGCCGTCGGTCCCCTCCACCCTCAGGAAGCAGTTGGTGGTGTGTCCGATGCCGCTGGGCAGCACGCGGTCTCTCAGCATGGCGTTGATCACGGTGCTCTTCCCGTTACTGGTCCTGAAGCAGCAGAGAGAGCAGGTGAGCTACTGTTCACCTGGAGCCCCAGTCATGTGGTGATGACACGTCCGTGCATGAACCTCTGATCAGACCACACCCACACAGTCCTGATGAGGCAGGTTATAAAGTTACAGAAGATTTATTTACTGATTAACATTCGATTATGAATTAGAACAGGTGACTCCCACTGACCCTGATCAGCTGACTGACATTTAGACTTTGAGTTTAAAGTTTGATCCTGTTATAATAAGCTCCAGACTCACTGACTCACAAACCATCAGTTTTACTATAGAAACATTGAGGACGATGTCCTACAGTGTCAGAGTGCAACTACAACCACCTCCTCGTGGTCGTATCCCTCCACCGCTCAGGCTAGTTCCAGGTCACACGCTGTTTATTTAGTCAGAGAGAATATCAACCATTTGTGTGTTTGTTATAACTGTCTTGAGTAATGGTTAAAAAGTGTTTTCTGAGGTCGCACTGACATTGACCTTTGACCTTTGTCCCAGGGAATGTTTGCATCACATTTCAGGAAGTTCCCTCAAGGTGTTACTGAGATATCGTGTCATGAGAATGAGGCAGACAACCTGGAAACAAAATGGCTGCCGGCGCAGAGGAAAAATAAAAAGTGTCCTGAAACAGCTTCAAACTGAAAGTTCATATTTTCTGCTGCTTTAAATGAGCTTATCAGGATTTCAGGCCGTTTACAGGGAAACTCAGTTTCTCAGGAGCTATTACATCATCAGGCTGATTGCATCATCTGACTGTTATTACATCATCGCCCTGGAGCACGTTCCTCTGGATCCGTGTCACTGTGACTGTCGCTTGTGAATCACTGATAAAGTTTATCTGAGGCGACAGTTTGTTCGTCTGTTGGCAGATCTCTCAGATCTCCTCACCAATCAGAGCCGGTAGCAGACGTCCGGCCGCAGCCGCCACTGAGCGCGCTCAGTTCACCACCTCCACACTCACAGTGGACACACAATGGTCTTTTATAAACTCCATATTCTCCATGAGGAATTTGACTGTTTTGTTATTTTTCTTCTTTTATTTTAGGATGAATTGATGAGTTGATTAATTGATGAGTTTATCCACAGAAATGAATCTATTGTTTTAATAATCAATGGATCGTTTCCAGTTAAACAGTTTTCTCTGGTTTCAGCTTCTTTCTGTCACATGACAATAAACTGAACGTGGAGGGTTGAGAGATTCTTCCTGAGCTCTGCAGAAGTTACAATTGATTGATTCAGTCAATTCATTTATTGATTGACTATGTGGTGATATAGTCTGTGTGCTGTCAGTTTCAGTCAGGTCTGTAGTTGTGGTGGAAAATACCAAATATTTAAGAACATCATGAATCAGTCACAATGACACTTTAAACTCACCATGTGTTTTAATCTGAGTGAAGAAATAAACTTCAGGTTCTGGAACTTTGTGATGTCACAACAAAGCAGTCACCAAGCCCCGCCCACCTGGACCCACCATCCAAACCTTGCAGGATTTGGTTTCTCTGAGTGTTTTTACCTGAAATCTGCTTTATTTTTATTGGATCAGTCAGAAAACAGTCAGCCAATCAGAAGAGAGGCTCAGAGCCTCCTCTCTTCTGATTGGCTCACAGACCTGTTGTTACTAGAGCTGCAGAGAGAAGCCTGAGAGAGGAGATGTAAAACTACACTGAGATGGTTTTTATATCTTCTTACGGAAGTCTTGAGTAATGGCTAAACAGTGTTTGAGGTCACTCTGACCTTTGACCCCCAAAGTCTAATCAGTTCATCCTTGAATCCAAGTGAATGTTTGTCAAGGTGTTACTAAGATATTGTGTTAAGGAGAATGCGACGGACGAGCTGAAAACAAAATGGCTGCTGCCCTGTCGCCGACACAGAGCAATAAAGATGCTTCATTATATTAAACATTTGATTTGATGATTTACATATTAATATCTTTGTTGATCTCAGGAGTGTGACACTAACATGACAGCTGATGTAACTACAGTGTAGAGTGTGTTTGACCGACCTGCCAAAGAACGCCACCTTCATGTGTCTCCTGAGCAGAACTTCTCTGATGGTCGACAGTTTGGTGGCACAGCTCTGCATCTCCAGACTCTGCTCCTCCACGGCCACCTGACCCAGGTCATCGCCTCGCCACGCCTCTGACGCCACAACACACGACAACAGGTAAGTTCATTTGTCACGTTTGTGAGTCGTTTTCTTTTCTAAGGACAGTTTCTGCTTTTTAAAAAAATCTTTCACATTATTACTGGTGATCTTCTTCAACAGGCCTTTACTGTCACCACGTGTCACTACGTGTTACTACGTGTTACTACGTGTTACTACGTGTCACTACGTGTCACTACGTCACGTGTCACTACGTGTTACTACGTGTTACTACGTGTCACTACGTGTCACTACGTGTCACTACGTGTTACTACGTGTTACTACGTGTCACTACGTGTCACTACGTGTCACTACGTCACGTGTCACTACGTGTTACTACGTGTTACTACGTGTCACTACGTGTCACTACGTGTTACTACGTGTCACTACGTGTCACTACGTCACGTGTCACTACGTGTTACAACGTGTTATTACGTGTCACTACGTGTCACTAGATGGCGTCCATCTTTCCTCTGACGTTTCAACCCTGAACACAACGTCCTCCAGCTGGTCGCAGTCCCAACTCATCTCCTCCTTACACCTACACACACCTGAGCAACAAGTGTATACAGTGTGTGTGTGTGTGTGTGTGTGTGTGTGTGTGTGTGTTTCTGACCGTCCACAAAAGCAGAGCCGTCTTTCACAAAGTCCAGCAGCTGATCAAAGATGGAGGTGATCGAACGCTTTGCTACGACAAAACGCCGCAGAGGAGACGGATCTTCAGCATCCATGACACCTACACACACACACACACACACACACACACACACACACACACACAGGTTTATATTGGCAAATATGAACACAAAAGCAAACTGTGTTAATCTACAGATGAACACCCAGTCACAGCTGACTGTCTCTAACACACACACACACACACACACACACACACACACACACACACACACACACACAGTGTTATCGTGTATTTACCGTGTTCAGTGTGTCTCCCTGGTTCAGATGTCAGTTGTGTTTTCTGGGTTCGTCCCCATCAAGTCGCCGTCAGCTCCCATCATCCCTCTGTTCAACACACTGACAACATCAGAGACACGACGACTGAACTCATCATCAGCACGCAAAGCTCAGCTTACACTGTGTGTGTGTGTGTGTGTGTGTGTGTGTGTGTGTGTGTGCGCAGACAGATCCTCTTAGCAGGACTTAGAGCTGCTTCACCTGTCACACCTGCAGCTTCAACAACCTGCAGGTGTGTGTGTTTTATTACAGGTTTATTTAGTTTTTGATTTTCAGTAACATTATCTTTGAGATTATATATGTATATATATCTATATCTATATAGATATATTGATATAGATATATTATAAATATTATTATTATTTTCTTTCTTCCACACTGTTCCTTCTCACACACTGCACTACATAATAAATAAATGGGGGGGTGGAGTTAAGACCAGGTCTGTAGACACCAGGTGTGTTTGGCCTAATTTGCATATTTTAAAACCTTGTGTTTAATCTGAGGCTTTTAAATTTTTGCCGTTTCAGATTAACTGCAGGGGGCACCACTGAGACAAAGACGTCTCTATCTGTTTAAAACTGTCATGAAAGAATGAGAGTGGATATGAAGCAGTTTGACTGACTGAGTTATATTTACATGAGGAAATAAAACAAGGAGATTAGAGGCTGTTTTTAACCACTGAGCTGATTAAGCAGCTGCATTAACCTCCTGCTGATGATCTGATGCTTCACTGAAACACTTTTATCCAGAGAGGGAACATTCAGTGAGGAGTCGGGTCTTTACTGTCAGTGGTACCTGAGGAGTCGGGTCTTTACTGTCAGTGGTACCGGAGGAGTCGGGTCTTTACTGTCAGTGGTACCGGAGGAGTCGGGTCTTTACTGTCAGTGGTACCAGAGGAGTCGGGTCTTTACTGTCAGTGGTACCGGAGGAGTCGGGGTCTTTAGTGTCTTTAGTGTCAGTGGTACCTGAGGAGTCGGGTCTTTACTGTCAGTGGTACCGGAGGAGTCGGGTCTTTACTGTCAGTGGTACCGGAGGAGTCGGGTCTTTACTGTCAGTGGTACCAGAGGAGTCGGGTCTTTAGTGTCAGTGGTACCGGAGGAGTCGGGGTCTTTAGTGTCTTTAGTGTCAGTGGTACCTGAGGAGTCGGGGTCTTTAGTGTCAGTGGTACCGGAGAGTCGGGGTCTTTACTGTCAGTGGTACCGGAGGAGTCGGGTCTTTACTGTCAGTGGTACCAGAGGAGTCGGGGTCTTTACTGTCAGTGGTACCGGAGGAGTCGGGGTCTTTACTGTCAGTGGTACCGGAGGAGTCGGGTCTTTACTGTCAGTGGTACCGGAGGAGTCGGGTCTTTACTGTCAGTGGTACCGGAGGAGTCGGGTCTTTACTGTCAGTGGTACCGGAGGAGTCGGGGTCTTTAGTGTCTTTAGTGTCAGTGGTGCCGGAGGAGTCGGGGTCTTTAGTGTCAGTGGTACCGGAGGAGTCGGGGTCTTTAGTGTCTTTAGTGTCAGTGGTGCCGGAGGAGTCGGGTCTTTACTGTCAGTGGTACCGGAGGAGTCGGGGTCTTTAGTGTCAGTGGTACCGGAGGAGTCGGGGTCTTTAGTGTCAGTGGTACCGGAGGAGTCGGGGTCTTTAGTGTCTTTAGTGTCAGTGGTGCCGGAGGAGTCGGGTCTTTACTGTCAGTGGTACCGGAGGAGTCGGGGTCTTTACTGTCAGTGGTACCGGAGGAGTCGGGGTCTTTAGTGTCAGTGGTACCGGAGGAGTCGGGGACTTTAGTGTCAGTGGTACCTGAGGAGTCGGGGTCTTTAGTGTCAGTGGTACCTGAGGAGTCGGGGACTTTAGTGTCAGTGGTACCGGAGGAGTCGGGGTCTTTAGTGTCGGTGGTACCGGAGGAGTCGGGGTCTTTACTGTCAGTGGTACCGGAGGAGTCGGGTCTTTAGTGTCAGTGGTACCTGAGGAGTCGGGGTCTTTAGTGTCAGTGGTACCGGAGGAGTCGGGTCTTTAGTGTCAGTGGTACCTGAGGAGTCGGGGACTTTAGTGTCAGTGGTACCGGAGGAGTCGGGTCTTTAGTGTCAGTGGTACCGGAGGAGTCGGGGTTTTTAGTGTCAGTGGTACCGGAGGAGTCGGGGTCTTTACTGTCAGTGGTACCGGAGGAGTCGGGGACTTTAGTGTCAGTGGTACCTGAGGAGTCGGGGTCTTTAGTGTCAGTGGTACCGGAGGAGTCGGGGTCTTTAGTGTCAGTGGTACCGGAGGAGTCGGGGTCTTTACTGTCAGTGGTACCGGAGGAGTCGGGGACTTTAGTGTCAGTGGTACCTGAGGAGTCGGGGTCTTTAGTGTCAGTGGTACCGGAGGAGTCGGGGTCTTTAGTGTCAGTGGTACCGGAGGAGTCGGGGACTTTAGTGTCAGTGGTACCGGAGGAGTCGGGGTCTTTACTGTCAGTGGTACCGGAGGAGTCGGGGACTTTAGTGTCAGTGGTACCGGAGGAGTCGGGGACTTTAGTGTCAGTGGTACCTGAGGAGTCGGGGTCTTTAGTGTCAGTGGTACCGGAGGAGTCGGGGTCTTTAGTGTCAGTGGTACCGGAGGAGTCGGGGACTTTAGTGACAGTGGTACCGGAGGAGTCGGGGACTTTACTGTCAGTGGTACCGAGGAGTCGGGGTCTTTAGTGTCAGTGGTACCGAGGAGTCGGGGTCTTTAGTGTCAGTGTACCGGAGGAGTCGGGGTCTTTAGTGTCGGTGGTACCGGAGGAGTCGGGGTCTTTAGTGTCTTTAGTGTCAGTGTACCGGAGGAGTCGGGGTCTTTACTGTCAGTGGTACCGGAGGAGTCGGGGTCTTTAGTGTCAGTGGTACCGAGGAGTCGGGGTCTTTAGTGTCAGTGGTAACCGGAGGAGTCGGGGACTTTAGTGTCAGTGGTACCTGAGGAGTCGGGGTCTTTAGTGTCAGTGGTACCTGAGGAGTCGGGGACTTTAGTGTCAGTGGTACCGGAGGAGTCGGGGTCTTTAGTGTCAGTGGTACCGGAGGAGTCGGGGTCTTTACTGTCAGTGGTAACCGGAGGAGTCGGGGTCTTTAGTGTCAGTGTACCTGAGGAGTCGGGGTCTTTAGTGTCAGTGGTACCGGAGGAGTCGGGGACTTTAGTGTCAGTGGTACCTGAGGAGTCGGGGTCTTTAGTGTCAGTGGTACCGGAGGAGTCGGGGTCTTTAGTGTCAGTGGTACCGGAGGAGTCGGGGTCTTTACTGTCAGTGGTACCGGAGGAGTCGGGTCTTTAGTGTCAGTGGTACCGGAGGAGTCGGGGACTTTAGTGTCAGTGGTACCGGAGGAGTCGGGTCTTTAGTGTCAGTGGTACCTGAGGAGTCGGGGACTTTAGTGTCAGTGGTACCGGAGGAGTCGGGGTCTTTAGTGTCAGTGGTACCGGAGAGTCGGGGTCTTTAGTGTCAGTGGTACCGGAGGAGTCGGGGTCTTTACTGTCAGTGGTACCGAGGAGTCGGGGACTTTAGTGTCAGTGGTACCTGAGGAGTCGGGGGTCTTAGTGTCAGTGGTACCGGAGAGTCGGGGTCTTTAGTGTCAGTGGTACCGGAGGAGTCGGGGTCTTTACTGTCAGTGGTACCGGAGGAGTCGGGGACTTTAGTGTCAGTGGTACCTGAGGAGTCGGGGTCTTTAGTGTCAGTGGTACCGGAGGAGTCGGGGTCTTTAGTGTCAGTGGTACCGGAGGAGTCGGGGACTTTAGTGTCAGTGGTACCGGAGAGTCGGGGTCTTTACTGTCAGTGGTACCGGAGGAGTCGGGGACTTTAGTGTCAGTGGTACCGGAGGAGTCGGGGACTTTAGTGTCAGTGGTACCTGAGGAGTCGGGGTCTTTAGTGTCAGTGGTACCGGAGGAGTCGGGGTCTTTAGTGTCAGTGGTACCGGAGGAGTCGGGGACTTTAGTGACAGTGGTACCGGAGGAGTCGGGGACTTTACTGTCAGTGGTACCGGAGGAGTCGGGGTCTTTACTGTCAGTGGTACCGGAGGAGTCGGGGACTTTAGTGTCAGTGGTACCGGAGGAGTCGGGGACTTTACTGTCAGTGGTACCGGAGGAGTCGGGGTCTTTAGTGTCTTTACTGTCAGTGGTACCGGAGGAGTCGGGGACTTTAGTGTCAGTGGTACCGGAGAGTCGGGGTCTTTACTGTCAGTGGTACCGGAGGAGTCGGGGACTTTAGTGTCAGTGGTACCGGAGAGTCGGGGTCTTTACTGTCAGTGGTACCGGAGGAGTCGGGGTCTTTAGTGTCAGTGGTACCGGAGGAGTCGGGTCTTTAGTGTCAGTGGTACCGGAGGAGTCGGGGTCTTTAGTGTCTTTAGTGTCAGTGGTACCGGAGGAGTCGGGGTCTTTAGTGTCAGTGGTACCGGAGGAGTCGGGGTCTTTAGTGTCAGTGGTACCGGAGGAGTCGGGGTCTTTAGTGTCTTTAGTGTCAGTGGTACCGGAGGAGTCGGGGACTTTAGTGTCAGTGGTACCGGAGGAGTCGGGGTCTTTAGTGTCTTTAGTGTCAGTGGTACCGGAGGAGTCGGGGACTTTAGTGTCAGTGGTACCGGAGAGTCGGGGTGGATGTCTTCGGCTCTTCACAGTTTTTAAACTGATGGTGAAGATGTTCCAGTGGAAATTACAGTTACAATAAGTTTATGTGAAGTTTCCTCTGAACAACATCAGTGTTTCAGTGTTTCTCTGACATGATTTATTAATACTGCAATGGGTGGATGTGTGTGTGTGTGTTTGTGTGAGGGGTGTATGTGTGTGTGTCTCTATCAGCTTCAGTCAGATTCAGAGGAAACGGTCGCTGTTGTTTCATCACAGACGCCAACAACCAAACTAACTTTCATCATCCTGTCAGACTGAAGCCACACCCACCTTATCTGACAGGGAGGAGGGTGTGTGTGTGTGTGTTTCTGTTTCCAGCTAAACTGTTGTGATAGTTCTGTCATCATAAAGACAGAACTACAACAAACACTGATCCACCATGTTTTTAAATACTGTTAGAATCATAAATATACACTACCACTACAGTTTTACCTGTATTTTTATCTGTTTTAATCTGTGTTTTACCTGTGTTTTTACCTGTGTTTTACCTGTGTTTTACCTGTGTTTTTACCTGTGTTTTACCTGTGTTTTTACCTGTGTTTTACCTGTGTTTTTACCTGTGTTTTACCTGTGTTTTACCTGTGTTTTACCTGTGTTTTACCTGTGTTTTACCTGTGTTTTTACTGTGTTTTACCTGTGTTTTTCCGTTTTAATCTGTGTTTAACCTGTGTTTTAATCTGTGTTTTTACCTGTTTTAACTGTGTTTTAACCTGTGTTTTAACTTGTGTTTTAACCTGTGTTTTTACCTTAGTTTTAACCTGTTTTTTAGCCTGTGTTTTAAACTGTGTTTTAATCTGTGTTTTAATCTGTGTTTTACCTTTGTTTTACCTGTGTTTTAACCTTTGTTTAACCTTTGTTTTAACCTGCGTTTTAACCTGTGTTTAAACCCGTGTTTTAAACTGTGTTTTTACCTTTGTTTTAACCTGTGTTTTAACCTGTTTTTACCTGTGTTTTAACCTGTGTTTTAATCTGTTTTAATCTGTGTTTTAATCTGTGTTTAACCCGCGTTTTGACCTGTGTTTAACCTGTGTTTTACCTTTGTTTTTTAACCTGTGTTTAACCTGTGTTTTAACCTGTGTTTTAACCTGTGTTTTACCTGTGTTTAAACCTGTGTTTTACCTGTGTTTAAACCTGTGGTTTAACCTTTGTTTTACCTGTGTTTAAACCTGTGTTTTACCTGTGTTTTAACCTGTGTTTAAACCTGTGTTTTACCTGTGTTTTAACCTGTGTTTAAACCTGTGTTTTAACCTGTGTTTTAACCTGCGTTTAACCTGTGTTTTAATCTGTGTTTTACCTGTGTTTTACCTGTGTTTAAACCTGTGTTTTACCTGTGTTTTAACCTGTGTTTAAACCTGTGTTTAACCTGTGTTTTAACCTGTGTTTAAACCTGTGTTTTACCTGTGTTTAAACCTGTGTTTTACCTGTGTTTTAATCTGTGTTTAAACCTGTGTTTAACCTGTGTTTTAACCTGTGTTTAAACCTGTGTTTAACCTGTGTTTTAACCTGTGTTTAAACCTGTGTTTAACCTGTGTTTTACCTGTGTTTTACCTGTGTTTTACCTGTGTTTAAACCTGTGTTTTACCTGTGTTTTACCTGTGTTTTAATCTGTGTTTTACCTGTGTTTTACCTGTGTTTTACCTGTGTTTTAACCTGTGTTTTACCTGTGTTTTTACCTGTGTTTTACCTGTGTTTTAATCTGAGTTTTAATCTGTGTTTTCCTTGTGTTTTACCTGTGTTTTACCTGTGTTTTACCTGTGTTTTACCTGTGTTTTACCTGTGTTTTACCTGTGTTTTACCTGTGTTTTAACCTGTGTTTTACCTGTGTTTTACCTGTGTTTTAATCTGAGTTTTAATCTGTTTTAATCTGCGTTTTAACCTGTGTTTTACCTGTGTTTTACCTGTGTTTTACCTGTGTTTTACCTGTGTTTTAACCTGTGTTTTACCTGTGTTTTACCTGTGTTTTACCTGTGTTTTACCTGTGTTTTACCTGTGTTTTAACCTGTGTTTTACCTGTGTTTTACCTGTGTTTTAATCTGAGTTTTAATCTGTGTTTTCCTTGTGTTTTACAAAGGGACAAGAATGTGGTTAAAACCTGTTTAAGGTCCAGAGTTGAAGACAGACATGGATATGAAACTAACAACAACACACCTGAGTGAAAACCTCTTAAGGAAGTGATACAAACACACTCAGGTCTCACTCCTGCTGCTCTCAGACATCTCCATCTCACCGACACATCCACCTGTTAAATAAAGGAAAACACAGGAGGCTAGAAAACATCTTCAACATGCGCAGCTCAGAGACAACGACACATCACATGAAATATCTGATCTGCCAAATACTTGAAACTGTAATTATCTCGTTGTCTCAGTTCAATCAGCTGCAGGATGAAATAAAAGAGGAGCTGTGACAGTTTAATGACACATTACACCCATATTAAAATGTTTCTGGGAGATATTTGGTTATAATTAATATAAACACAAAATATCCTCAGTGTTTATCAGCTTTACACACAGACATAGAGTACACAGCAAATAATGAATAATCTGCAGATATATGGTCATATATCTGATTCCTTTTACAGCTGTAGCATGAGGAGAAGAAACTTGGAGGAGGAGGAGGAGGAGGAGGAGGGAGGGGGTGGAAAGAAGAAGAAAAACAAAGTCTGGAGGGAAAGAAAGACAAACGATGGGAGAAGAGATAAAACAGAGAGAGAGACAGACGGACGCTGGGGAGACATTAAGGAAAAGACTGCAGACAGACGGAGTGACAGCTTCAGATCCACAGACAGATAGAGAGAAGAAAGGAAGGAACACAGAAAGAGTGGGAGGGGGAGGAGCTGAGGAAGAGGAGGAGGAGTCAGGGAGCAGGGAGGCAGATAAAAGGGACTCAGCAGAGAGGAAGAGCAGAGGAGAAAAACAGGCTCCAGGAGGAAGGAGTCTGCGCTGAAACACAAGAGAGGAAGAGCTGGAAAAAGAGGAGGAGGAGGAAGCACGAGACCCACGGAGAGAAACCTCCCTCAAAGACTCTGTGTTTACGTCTGGAGAGAGAGGAGGAGGCCGCAGGAGGTGAAGAAAAGACGTCACAGTGGGAGATTTCAGGAGGAGAGCTTGGTGTCAAAGGTCATCACATGAGACGTTCAACATACCCACTGAACACAGGCTCAGCTGATGTAAGAGGAGCAGACCTACAGAGGTGCATCATGGGAACATCTTAGGTCCATACAGACGCAGACCTGAACGCCTTCGTTCTCTGGTTCCACCTCTCCCACTCCCGCCCAGCATGCTGCTCAGGTTATCCCAGGGAAGGAGCTCTCCAGGTGGGGCAGGAGGGCTGCTGCTGCTCCCTGTGCTCCTGGGATTGATGATGATGATGATGATGACGGCGGTGGTAGTGGAGACGGCGAGCGTCGATGACGTAGAGAGTGAAGAGAGTCAGGAGATGCTGGATGAGGACGAGGCTGTCAGCACCGAGATCCTGGTAAGAAAACAACCTCACCTGTTCACACATAAACCCACAGATGTTCCTGCGAGTCTCCACATCAGGAGGGAACAGGAAGCAGATCTGGCTGCTGATCAATCAATCATTAATTCATACATCAGACTGTCTTACTCACTCAGTCACATATTCTGATAATTGATCAATGGTTGAAGATATTTTCTGAACATCTCTGGATTCTGTTTTTAATGAGCTGGTGAATCCAGTTCTCTGACGTCATATTTACCAACCTGCTGGACACTGACTGGAAAAGTCTCAAACACGGAAACTATCATTAATCTGAACATTAACCAGCTGATATCCTGATCAATCAATAATAATTTAAGTCTTTTTTTTTCAGATTTTTTTTTGCTATTTATGGTATTTGTGCTAACCTATGCTAACAGTTTCCCCCTTATTCCAGTCTTTGTGCTAAACTATGCTAACTGTTTCCCCTTGCTTCAAGTCTGTGTTAAGCTAGGCTAACAGTTTCCCTCTGCTTCTAGTCTTTGTGCTAAGCTATGCTAACGGTCCTGGACACATCTTCCTGACAGATCACAGGTTGTTTTCACTGCAGATGGAAACATGTTGAAATCTCCAGGTCCTGATCCGACAACAGCGGAACACTGGTTACTATGGTTACTACACTTAATGACTTAATGATGAGATTTACATCCCAGACGTGATGATGGAAATTCAACTTTCAGTTCATCTGAAGAGAAAACACAATGAGACCTTCACTGTTAAATTTGTTGTGGTCAGTTTAACCTTTGGTTAAATTAGTCACCAGTCAGCTATCTGAAGCATCAGCACTGTTGCTATGGTTACTGCAGGTTAACAGACCCTGAGCTAAAGTTAACATGTTGTACACTGACCGTGTGAAACCGGTTCTGTTGTTATTCCAGGAGTCGGCGTCCTCCGACCTGTCCAGAGTGTCTCCTCTCAGCTCCTGGCTCATCTTTAGAAGAAACTCCAACAAGGGGGACAACCGGAGAACCAAAGGGTCCAGGAGAACCTCCAAGGTCAGACACACCTCCACCTGAAGAGAAACATATATAATAACTAGAATTAGAGCCTCCGCCACTCAGACTAGTTCCAGGTCACGTCCCTGTTTATCCACAGTTATAGAAAATATGAACCATTGGTGTGAAAGTTTGTCATTATTACTGAGAAGTCTTGAGTTTGGTTGAAAGTGTTTTGGGTTCATCCTTGAGTTCAAGTGAATGTTCCAAATGTGAAGAAGTTACATGAAGGTGCTTCTGAGGTATGGTTTCAACGAGAAGGAGACGGACGGACAACCTGAAAACAAAATGGCTGCTGCTCTGACTGTTGCAGACGCGGAGGAATAAAAACACATGGTGGAGTCAGGATGTGACTGATAATGTGACCAGAGGACAGTCCTGTATGAGCTGCTACATTTAATACTTTACATCTTAATGTTTTAGACTGTTGGTTTGATCAAAGCAGGAAACAGAGTGTAGCACTGTTTTCTGACACTGACTCAATGAATGACGTTGAATGAACAGAGAAGAATCAGCAGGTCAACTGATAATAAAACAAACTCTTTGACAGCGTGAAGCTCAACTTGTCCAAACAACGTTTCTACTCCTGAAAAATCTAAATCTGCTGACACGTTCCAGAGTTTCTAATCCACATCTGGCTGTAGACAGAAACACACCTGTAAATGTTTATGCCTATCTGCAGCATGGTCTTCCAGGCCCTCCAGGACCTCCAGGACCACAGGGGCCTCAGGGCCCCCCCGCCCCCCTCCTGCCCCAACAACAGGAGCTCATCCAGGAGCTGCAGCTAAAACTGAGAGGTGAGAGTTCACTGATCACACTGAGACCGAGACCAGGTTCACTCCAGATTCTCTGACCACGCTTTGCTAACAGTTTCAACCTGGTTCCAGCCTTTGTGCTAAGCTAGGCTAACGGTCCTGGACACATCTTCCTGACAGATCACAGGCGTCCTGGTTGTTTTCACTGCAGATGGAAACATGTTGAAATCTCCAGGTCCTGATCCGACAACAGCAGAACACTGGTTACTATGGTTACTACACTTAGCTACAACAGACTGGAGTCAGGACCTGGACCAGACAGCAGCCTGTCTGCATTCACTTTAGTTTTCACATGATTTGTCCAGCTCCAATATTTCACTTTCACTCTGTTTCTGTATGTAGGTTATATAAATACAGCTCTGTGTGTGTGTGTGTGTGTGTGTGTGTGTGTGTGTGTGTGTGTGTGTGTGTGTGTGGAGGCAGGCTGTCTGAGTCCTTAATAGGGGTAATTTTGTGGAGCGTGGATGTGACTTGGCTCAGCTGCAGGATTCCTGACATACCTGCTGACTGATGGTGTGTCTTTGTTACTTTCTGCACATTTGTATTTGTGTGTGTGTGTGTGTGTGTGTGTGTGTGTGTCAGAGAGTGAATTTGTTCGTTCATGCATGCTTCTTGTTTTCCTCCATCAGTTTTTCTCTACATGTGTTTCCGTATTTTGCAGCTGTGTGTTTGAAAGAGTTCGGTTTTTATTCCAGCAGCTAGAAGTGAGAACAGATCTGAAGACTGAACCAGACTGATGCCTGTGACAGTGATAAACATGTGTCAGGTCACGCACCACAGCAGTCTGTAGGTAGAGCAGGGTGAGATCTGCGCTCTCAGCTCCAGGGCTGATGGTGGGTGGAGTGTCCGGCCAGCAGGGGGCGCTCTGTCAGAGAGAGAGTTCATCAAACAGGGTGAAGCTGTGAGTTCAGACGTCTGCAGTCTGACCGCAGCAGCACTGTTTTCCAAGCAGTGTGGCGCCACACACACACACACACACACACACACACACACACACACACACACACACACACACACACACACACTTTCTGCAAATGTGTGTGTTTATGTCTCTGTGCTGAGCAGGCAGCACGCCAACACACACAGTCATTTTTCCTCATGAAATCATTTTTCAAAACAACTTGATCCAAACAATCAATGCGTCTCTTCTCTTTCCCCCCTCCTCCCCCTCCTCCTCCCTCCTCCTCCCCCCCTCCTCCTCCCCCCCTCCTCCTCCCTCCTCCTCCCCCCCTCCTCCCTCCTCCTCCCCCCTCCTTCTCCCTCCTCCTCCCCCCCTCCTCCCCCCCTCCTCCTCCTCCCCCCTCCTCCTCCCCCCTCCTTCTCCCTCCCCCCCCCCCTCCTCCTCCCCCCTCCTCCTCTTCCCCCCTCCTCCTCCTCCCCCCCTCCCCCCTCCTCCCCCCTCCTCCCCCCTCCTCCTCCTCCCCTCCTCCTCCCCCCTCCTCCTCCTCCCCCCCCTCCTCCTCCCCTCCTCCTCCTCCCTCCTCCTCCTCCTCCTCCTCCCCCCTCCTCCCCCCCCCCCCTCCTCCTCCCCCCTCCTCCTCCCTCCTCCTTCTCCCTCCTCCTCCTTCTCCCTCCTCCTCCCCCCTCCTCCCCCCCTCCTCCCCCCTCCTTCTCCCTCCTCCTCCCCCCTCCTCCTCTTCCCCCCTCCTCCTCCCTCCTCCTCCCCCCTCCTCCTCCCTCCTCCTCCCCCCTCCTCCTCCCCCCTCCTCCTCCCCCCTCCTCCCCCCTCCTCCTCCCCCCTCCTCCTCCTCCCTCCTCCTCCCCCCTCCTCCTCCCTCCTCCTCCCCCCCTCCTCCTCCCTCCTCCTCCCCCCTCCTCCTCCCCCCTCCTCCTCCTCCCCCCTCCTCCCTCCTCCTCCCTCCTCCTCCTCCCCTCCTCCTCCCTCCTCCTCCTCCCTCCTCCCCCCCCTCCCCCCTCCTCCTCCCCCCTCCTCCTCCCCCCTCCTCCTCCTCCTCCTCCCCCCCTCCTCCTCCTCCCCCCTCCTCCTCCTCCCCTCCTCCTCCCTCCTCCTCCCCTCCTCCCCCTCTCTCAGACATGGCAGGAGGAGTGTGTCTGCTGTGTGATCGTCCTCCTCGTGTCTCCACCTCCTTCCTCAGTCGCCTCCTGCAGCCTGTCACCATCCCCCGCCGCAGCCTGCTGGAGCTGCAGTCCTTCAGCAAGGTGACACACACACATCATACGTATGTATAATGCGTGATAGATATATTTTATATTGTTGATAATGACGATGACTCATTGACTGTCTTGAACTTTAAATATTCAACGGAAAAATTAATAAAAAGACAAGTTAAAAAAGTTAGTTAACGAGATGATAAATCCATTTAAAGTTAGCTAATTAGATTATTATTATTATTAAATTTAATGTTAAAAAGAGTGAAAGCCACTTCAGGCTCAGGTCTCACATGAGCTTTAGATAAACTAACACCACATCAGTGGGTTTTTTCTCCATCACTGTGACTGGATCTACAGGATCTTTCCTTTGAACTGCTTCCTGTGTTTGACCTTTGACCCCTGCAGCCCTCAGACTCTGAGCAGAGCTTCCAGAGGGGTCAGAGCTTCAACACCAGCACCGGCCGATACACAGCACCCGTCTCTGGCTTCTACCAGCTCACAGCCAGCCTCCTGATAGGTGAGACACTAACACAACAGTCCTGCTCACTGGGACAGGTGACTTGGAGGAATGCACCTGAGTTATTTCATCTACATCATTCACAACAACGTTACTGAGATATCGTGTCCAGAATGAGATGGACGACCTGAAAACAAAATGGCTGCTGCTCTGGCAGAGGAATAAAAACATGTTGAATATTACCACTGAAAAGTAGGGTTGCAAAATTCTTGGAATTTATGGGAATATATTTGGGAATATTATATTTATGGGATATATGGGAAATTATGGGAATAAACGGGAATAAACTGGGAATTTTCAAAATTGAAGGTTGGCTCTTCATAGGGAACTTAAACATAGTTGAGGAAAGTATATTTTAGCATAATCTTGACTAAAACAAACAGATGCCATTCAAATACACTTGAAGATCCATGCCATTCCTCAATCACATGCACAGAGCACACTGCTTACTGCATGGCTAATGAGACCACGCCCCCTACTGGCACCGTGCACGCCGCCATCACATGTACAGGAGATTTCTAGAAGACTGGACCAAACTTTTGAGCCTGAAGCACAGAGACTATTGGAGGCACACATTTGTGCCTGTGGAATAAACATATATAATATATGTATATATATATATAATATATTCCCAGTTAGTTCCCCTAAATTCCCAGTAATTCCCAATAATTCCCATGGAAAGTTTCCAATATGGAATATTTCCAAAATGCCCAACCTTAACTTCCCATGGAAATTTACCGGAAATTTTCCGCCCCTTTGCAACCCTACTGAAAAGTACTGCTACAAGAAGTCAGACGCCATGATGACATTGGTCCATGTCCAATGACACAACCATTCAGTCTCATCACCATAACAACCAGTAACACATCTGTCACCAGGTGTTAGACAGAGGTCACCTCTCTGATCAAACAAACTGTCCCAGTCTGTTTAGATGTGACAACAACATGATAATAAACTACTGTGCATTAGATAATCTGTGTGTGTGTGTGTGTGTGTGTGTGTGTGTGTGTGTGTGTGTGTGTGTGTGTGTGTGTGTGTCAGAGTCTGGTGACAGAGTCCAGGTCCGGCTCAGAGACAGTGTGAGGGCAGCGATCTGCATCGAGTCTCTGTGTCAGAGTAACCTGTGAGTACTTCCTGTTTCTTCTTCTTCTTCTCTGTTTTCCACGTGGTGTCTGCAGCTGTTTGTGCAGCTGTTTGTGCAGCGGCGTGAGTCGTCACAGCTGCGATCAGTGATTAGAGGTTAGACTGAACCTCTGGTGAGCGACAGATAAACAGGCTGTTGGTGTTTGTCCCTGTTCCAACACGAGTCTGAGCACAAAGCCCAGATCACAGAAATGTTTCTGTTGCTTCCGAAGATCCGCTCATGATTTACAGCGTGATGGGCCCTCAGACAGGATGTGACCTGCGCTCGCCGCTAAGTCTATGATTCCCAGCAACAAGGCGTCTCGTTACAGTGCTAAGAAGCAAGTGTTAGCATTAGCCCTGCTAATAAGCAGCCGGTCTCAGGTCTCGTTTCTATTGGCGCGCAGGTGTTTGTCACAGCGGTCAGAGTTCAACACGACTGATCTTCGACCAGCGCAGCAACAAACCGTCATGGCGCGGCGCAAGCTATTGGAAGTGATGAGTTTCAGAGTCAGTGGTGCTGTTGCTGGGTTCTGTCTAAAAGCCGCATTATCCTCATCAGTCAGCCCGTCTCTGTACCGCCACACCTGTCATGACTCACTCACTCGTGTTTTCTGTCTGTGTGTCTTAGCTCTGTGGAGTCGGTGATGGGCGTGGCAGCTGCTGGAGGAACCTTCAGCATCTTACTGACAGGAACGCTGTATCTACAGGTACAACACACACCTGAAGATCCACACACCTACACTCAGATCAGAAGCTGCCGAACGCTAAACACTAAACTGTGTGTGTGTGTGTGTGTGTGTGTGTAGGCTGGAGAGTACGTCTCAGTGTTTGTGGACAACGCCACCGGCTCGGCCATCAGCGTCCTGCAGGACTCCCTGTTCTCTGGGATCCTGCTTGGAGTCTGAGCACCAACACACGGCAGAGGTGTGACATCATCCACTCAAGCCCCTCCCACACCATCACATCTGCTTCATCATTTAAACAGACTGGTGGCACAGCTGTTCACCGCCCCTCTCCCACCTGCTGTCACCGATCAGCTGCACCATGTGATCAGGGCGGAGTCAGACATCCAGACCTGATGAGACGGAGTCTGGACCTGGATCTACTTCTAGATGATAAAGTGAATAAGAGAAGCTCAACTGTCCTTTACTCCTGTCACATAACAGCTACGTCTCCACGCCGGGGTAACTCCTCCCCCTCGCTTCCTGTCTGCGTCTTCTGTTGTTGTGGCGACGGACGATGATCTCGACGCAGGAGCTGCGGTACATCTCCCTCCCTCTGCTCCAGCCACCAGCTCCACCTTCACAACAACCAGCTATTCTTAAAGGAGCCACGCCACTCGTGTAACTTTATCTTCGTCAAAGAGATATTGCGCCAAATCGCCGGCACGCATGAACGATACATTAGCATAACTTGATTTCAGGCTGGATCATGTGTTCAGGGGAGGCGGAGTTCACACCCTGCACAAAATGTATTTGTCATCTTACTGTCATCACTCAGGTTGTCCATGAGAGAGAGAGAGAGCGAGAGGACGAGAGACCAAGACTCTCTATTTTCTTTTCTCTTTTTCTTTCTTGCTCCCACATTGAGTAACGAGTGACGACTGAGAAAGACGAGACACCAACAAACACTCAGCACTCCACCGGGTGAAGACAGGACGGTCTGACGGTGGTTAAGATCGTAGCGTCTTCACTATCAACCGTCCACTCACAAAGAGCTTTTCTAGTCATACAGACCAGTCACAGTTCATTCACCTATTCACACACACATACGTCATCACGCCCACACACTGATGGAGCAGCCCGAGGACACTTCAACACGTGGACCGGAGGAGCCGGGGATCGAACCACCGACCTTGTGATTAGCAATACAACAACACCAAGAAAATAATCTTTAACTGGGTGAAAAACATTTGAACTGTCAGAGTGTAAACACCAACGATGACTTTCTAAAGACTCATGACATATAAAACTTTCTGCTTTAACTTTTCATTTTTCAGCAGCTGCAGTTCAAACCTCCACTGACATTAAATCTGAGCTGCAGACGTGTGTTTGTGTATTTACACACTTTTTCCAGGACTCTCAGCCTCTCTAACAAAGAGGCCTGTGTTAAAGGCCAAATGAAACATCGTATGAAACCCTCATTCATTTTCCTGCACAGAATTGACATTAAGTCTGGATGTGTGGGCGAGGCTGGGCGACGCCTCTGAAGTGTGTCCTGTTCGTCCACAGAGACACGTCATTAGTCCAGGACAATGTCCAGAGGTTTACTGGACGGATCAGTTCCTGTCTGTGGACTGAGACTCCACACAGGCCTCTGATGTCCCGAATGCTGAGAATCAGAAAACTCATGATCTTGTGTTTCTCATGTCAGAGCTGTCGTTTTCCTGGAGCGCCGCCTGGTGGACGATAGAGGAACTGCAGCAGTGGAGGCTGGTCGTCTGATCGCTTTGAATATCTGACATTGTGTTAAATCTTTATGTTTCAGCAGCTCATCAAGAACTGAGAGCTGAAGCTAACGGAGGAAATACTGAGAATAACCACCTGAACAGGTGAACAGGAACCACCACCCCGCTCCACAGAGACTTGTACAGATTGATCTAATGATTGTATGACGTCACTCCTCATTCTACTTTAATATGAATATTTATTCTCTGGAAGAAACAAGTTGTGAATAATTGTGATAATAAACCTTCGTACTCTCCGTCAGTGTTTGTTATTGATCAGAAGAATTTAGCTGCTGGAGAAAGAAGCGAGAGTCGAGCTGAAACAAACACCTCGACTCACAGTTTCATTTAAACTCTCTGTTAAAGTTCAAATCTGAAACATCTATATCTTCTACATGTTGTTCAGTCGTGTTCTTACATCATCACAAATGTTCCCATCAATTCTCAAACCAGAGAAATCTGTGATTTTAATCATGGTGATGTTTCATTGGTCGCCTGTTGATGACATCATCTCCTCTATGGTCATGTGTCAATGTGTTTGTCTGACAGAAGCTCAACATCCACTTTTATCTGGTTTTAAGCCACAGACTCTTTTGGTGGTTTTCGTCTCTACATTTGAAGCAGATGATTCGTGGGACGTCTGGATCTTTATCAGCTGCAGCTGCTGGAGACGTCCTGTCCTGTGTCACTGAAGAGCGTCGCTGAATCTCTGATGTTTAAAGTCAAACTGTTTTATTCAGAGTTTCTCCTGGTTTAATCTCCTGGTGTGTTTGTTGTGGAGAGGAGGAAACCTCTGTGGATCATTCAGCTGCAGGTAAAAACCTGCTGAACGTCTGGTTCATGAGCGATCAGAGAAACAGTCAGAACAAAGGTTAGCGTCAACTTCAGCCCCGACACTTCCCTGAGTCTCTGTCCTCCGTACAGCGTCACTCAGACTCTGAATCCAAACAACAACTCCCATGATCCCACAGCTGTTGGTCAACAAATATCTGACACCACCTGAGCTCCACCTCTGATTCTACACCTGTTCAACAGGCACAGACTGCTCCTTTAAACCTCTTATAAACACACTCTCTTTTACACATGCGCCAAGTCACGCACGCACGCACGCACACACACACACACACACACACACACACACACACACACACACACAGCTGAATACACAGTGTGTGGAGGTGGGTCGACGTGAGATCATCATACTCATAAAGTGGCGCCTTGTGTTTGACTCTGAGCCAAGAAAACACACACACACACACACACACACACACACACACACACACACACACACACACACACACACACACACACACACACACACACACACACACACACACACACACACACACACAGACTAAGACAGACTGTTCGGGACATTTACACGTAAATATGATAAATAAAGTTTTGTTCAAACACCAGGATGTACGTCACTGGACTGACACTGTCCTCCCAGAATGCAAAGCTCCTCAGACGTGAAGAAGCTATAGTTTTTAGAAAGTCGGGGGCTCCAGCTCTGCCTCTGAAAACAGCAGGAAACCAGGTCAACGATGCTAACATGCTCATGTTAAACAGGGTTCACCAGATTAGCATGCTAACATGAGCTAATTAGCAGTAAACAGTCCATCTGTGCTTCATGGCATTAGCTCTGCAGGAGACCTTCACAGCCTCAACACTACAACACTGACCTGGGTCAAACTAAACACAATCCTCATTATTAAACACCATTATTCACTCAAACACCAGCATTTGTTGAACTTAAACAGTCTACCTCGAACTTTAAATACAATTCATCTGAAAAACAAAAAATAAATAAAAAACTCAGATAGATAACACAATAAATACACAAAATATAATATATATATATATATATAATATATATATATATAAAAAACGGTCATGGCTTGGTTACCTCCTCCTGACCTGGACTTCGTCTCTCTCTTTATTCTACGCCATCGACACTTTTCCATTCGCTCCTGTCATCATTACTACGACCACTAGATGTCGCCGAGCAACAAAACCGAATTATGATGTCATAATAACCTGCTGCACAGACGAGCTGTGGGCTCGTTTCTTACAGGACAGACTTGAATGAGCAGAAGTAACAGTTAAACGAAAGCAGGCCTTTAGACACCAGGTGGATGCACACACACCTAGACCAGGTGAGAGAGCAGCTGCTGTCACTGTGTGTGTGTGTGTGTGTGTGTGTGTGTGTGTCGTGTGTCGTACTCACAGCTTCAGCTGGGTTTCCTCATCACGTCCAGTTTCTGGTTCACAGCAGCGTTCTGACCTCGTCTGATGGAGAAATAACATCATTATTAATCAATCAATCAGCATCTGTCATCATTCATGTGTCTGAGTTTGACCTCTGATCACACACATCAAGACTCTGAGCTATAAAACACACTGATGATGATGTTGACTTCCAGCTTCTGTATCATGTGCATAAGAGATCGTTTCAGTAATTAGACTGCACCTCCAACTGCGTTTCAAACATCTAACTCTAAAACTTCTGTCCACATCACAGCAGGATGATGATACATAGTCTGTGTAAACTGATATATATATATATATATATATATATATATATATATATGTGTGTGTGTGTGTGTGTGTGTGTGTGTGTGTATAAGAGCTGGACCATTAATCTAAATACATTCCAAATCTCAATATGGCCAAGTTCAATATCCAAATCACAGGAACTGCAGTTTTTTTGATGAATGTAAAATGTGTCACAACATTGTTGTTGCAACAAAAAAATCACATGTACATAATTTTTACATAAAAAAAAAAAAGACTCCAATCGTTTGATCGTCACCCTGTGAAATTGCCAATAACCAATATGATCAGACACACGCTGCGTTACCCTACGAGAAAGAAAGAAAACACCCAAAAATCTCTCTCTCTTTCTTGGATAACCTGAGCGATGACAGTAAAATGACAAATACATTTAATGGCTGTTAAAACTAAATTATCATCACAAACTCAGAAACTGAACAAACTGAAGTTCTGTCTCCGCTCTGAAATCTCAGCAGCTCCGACACACTCCCATCAGCTTCTTTACAATCAGCTGATCAGAGCGTGTGTGGTTATATGTGGATATATATGTGAAACTGTGGCAGGAGAAATATGAATATATATATATATATATATATACATATATATACACACAGTATATATAGGTATATGTATATATATATACATATAGTATATGTGTATATATATATATACATATACCTATATATACTGTGTGTATCTATGTATATATGTATATATATATACATATATACATAGATACACACAGTATATATATAGGTATATGTATATACACCGGGGTCCAACAGTCACACCCAGTGATTCATACTTCGGTGGCACCACAGAAACATTACAGATGTTTTCAGGCTGTGTAAACTGTGATGCCTGTGATTCAGTGTGATGCTGATGAGTGTTTGTAAACATCGTTTCTCATATTTATTGACGACATATTAAAGATGCCAGCAGTTCCTTCAGATGCAGTTATAAGAATTGTCCAGCAGAGGTCACAATATTTACTGTGATAAAATGCTTTGAGCAACAAACCATCCTCTACACATTTACAGTGCAGGTGGAGCTATTTATTAGTTTATTAGCTTCTTTGTTGTTTTGTTTATTTATTTGTATGAAGTTAGACCCGTTTACTCCAGTCTTTTCCTTCTGTAGTTAGTCATTCAGTCTGCCTTGTTTTTCTAGTTGTGTATTTACTCTGTTGGTTTATTGTGTAACAGAGGAGCAGCACTGTGGACACCTGATGCTTTATAACAGGAAAACAGGTACAGGACCAGCATGCACCTGGGAGGGAGGCAGCAGGACCCAGGGTTTCTTTTCTTGGTGCTCTGTTCCTCTTTTTTTGGGTCCACCCAGTTCACCTCAATGAGTACCGGCTAAACCATAGACACACCAGTTTGTATAACACAGATCTACAGCAGCACAGACTGCAGAGAGCAGGTGAACCAACACCTGTGAAACAGTCATGAACATAGATGACGGATTATCACAGCACTGTTGGAGCAGTCTGATGTGCTGTTCCTAATAAACTGACACCTAAACACTAAATGAAAATTTAAATTGGGTGAATTTACAAGGGTACTTGTAAGTCAAATCTGGCCACACTGTTCAGGAGCGGGAAATTTAAATCTGCCACTGAAACTAATCCATCATATGTAAATCTTTACTTTCTAAATTAGCTCTGGTTTTAGCACAGTGTGTTAACAGGTGTGTAACACAGCTGGATAACATCAGCTTCTGTTAGATCCACACTCAGCTCACCTGCCTTAATCTAGCTTTGAGTTACACAGCAGGTTATTAACACAGGGACCAGACCTGCTCTACATAGTGATGGTAGAAGGTGACATGAGCCAACATGACAGCAAACAGAAAAACACTGATCTACCGTCACACCGTGTTACCAGCTGTAGAAATATTACTAAACATTTGACCTTCAATAAAGCCTGTTTAGATTCTGTTTGTTTGGGATAATCTAGCCCAGATTTAACAAGGATGAATTTAGTGGTTTTTGGTCTAGACTGGTCCAATGTGGTCTGGAAAGAAACAAAGCAATGAAATCTTTTTGTATTTTCATAAATAGACCAAACGCTTGACAAATCTGAAACTGTTTTAAAGACTCTTCCTCTTGTCTGGATTAATCTAGTCCACATTAAGAAATCTAAGTGACGTGGTTTCTGGTCTAGACTTGGTCCTATACGGTCTAGAAAATAAATCTAGAGTTTTCACAAACAGAGTAAATGTGTCCCAGAGCTGAACCTGTGTTTTTAACAGACTTTAGCTTCTTTAGTCAGAAGTATAGGCTCCTGGTTTTTGTCTGAGTGACAAACAAAGCTGTGACTTTAAAGAAAACAAAGTCATCCAGGTTTAACTATGATGAGTTTCAAAGCTAAACTGGACAGTTTGTGTGTTTGTTGGCTAACAGTGTCACATGACCTGTGGCCACGAGGCCAGGAGACTACACTCACAGAAACACGTGACATGGCATCCTGTCGGCTAACGGCAGAAACCGGGACATTTAACGGAGTACAGTGCTCATAAAGTTAGCTAACAACAACAATATGTCACCTCCACCCGGAAGGGAAAGCTGCCAGGGTCTGAGCGGGAGACACAGGTCCGGGTGAAGCGGGATTACAGAACTGAGACTGACTCCGGTCTGGTTCCGGTTAAGGTGTTTGTCGTTACGGTCAACAGAACACCGGTAAATCCAACATGGCGCCTTGTCATTTCTTCTTCTCTCACCGACCACCTACCGCAGCAGCTCAAGCTCCCCGCCGCCTCCAGTGGCGGGAACGAATACTGCAGCAACGCAGTGGATCAATGAATAACGACATGATAGGTGGATATTGATTAATTGATGAATTTAGCACCTTGTCTGTTTTCTATTTGGCTGTTACATTGAAGCTAAGAATATATGTGATAAGTTTCTTTTGAATTCAGGATCACACTTAGCAAAAGTAAAACAAAGTCCAACAGTGAGTCAGTCCCCATAGACTTCCATGTTAAAATGTTCAACTTTACAGCAGAAATAAACATGTTTACAGCCTGGTACAAAAACTGTTTTGGTCTCTAGAGCTGATTTCCTCCTTCATAACAACTGTTCATATAACTCACCTGTTTATTAAGGCTTAAAGTTACACATCATTTAGTCTTGGCTCCACACAAGCCCCACCTCTTTGACCATTATTTGGATTAGCTGGGAGTTAGGGGCGGAGTCAGGCACTGCCATGATGGCGACGGTGGAGCAGCTCACTCTGAGCTTCAAAACTGCTCATCAGAAACCTGTGGGTGACATCACAGAGGCTTTGTCCATCTTTATTTAAAGTCTATGGGTCCGACCCGGTATTTACAGCAGCAGCACCAGCGTTAACATCAGTAAGAAGTGACCATTTCCTCTTCATGTCAGAGCGGAGAGATCAACTAGAAACCTGAATGAAAAAATTATTCAGTCACAAAGAACCTAGTCTACATAAGCTACTGATCAACCATCCTATCAGGAGGCTGCATTAACACAGAACACGAATCACAATTACGACGAGTTTAATGACAAACTACATGTTTTTACATTACAGTTAATTTTAAACGTGTGGAAAACTTCACACTGAACTAAAAAAGTAGTGTTTGTTGTTCATGATGCTGACATGGAAGTAGTTCACTGTATATGACTCACATTCTGAAATTAAAAATTAAAAAAATATATCTCAGATATCAACAATTTCTTCATCTGACAGTTGATTCGCTGACAGTGTTATTTCAGTCTCACTATTCATGCAGTGACACTAAAGGAACAATCCCACAGTTTAGGAAATCTTCCTGTCAGCCATCTTGGTGCAGACGCCCTACAGACCTGTATTTAATATTTAATACTGTGTTGAGTCACTGCTCCAACTTCTGTTTGTACATCTGCTCAACAGACAACACGTAACTCAGAGTTGCTGGAAGGTGGAGCTGTTCTTCTTTTGATGGAGCTAGGCTAACACTTTCTACCTGTTTCCAGTCTTTGTGCTAAGCTATGCTAAAAACATCTGTGTAGAAGACAGAGAACAAGACGATTTTCTAAAATGTTGAACTGTTCCTTTAACTTTAGTACGAGAAGCAGAAAAACTAAAATATAAAAAGTCATATCAAAAGAACATTGTGTATCTTTAAACTTAATGTAAAATTCATTTAAGAGCTTGGCTTAATCAGAGCTGCCAACATCAGTGCTCAGTTTCATACAGTATTTACAGTGTAATCTGCTGTTCACGTTAAATAGAGACGAAGGGACTGTGACGGAGGAATAAGGCGCACAGTGTGGGAAATGTTCGCGGACACACAACGAGTAAATTACTTATTGTCAAGCAGCACAAGGACACACACAGACAATCAGAGACACAAAATACCCAAAGATGGTTTAGTGTTGCCTCAGAAAACCAAACCTCTACATGTATCAGTCTTCTGGCTTTTTGAGTTTACAGTGTTCAGACCACAAACGAGCACACGAACAGGATATGTCCTTCCAAACCATTGTTGTGATATACGCTGAAAACTCAGGTAATAATGAGATTATAGTGCTATGGTGATTATATTGATGCTGCAAGTGAATTATTTTTTACGATGTATCAACTATGATCCGAGTCAGGTCGAGTTGAGTCAGGTTGACCCGAATGGAGTATACAGGTTTGTAGTAAGGAACACTCTCATCAGGAAGTGGATTCGGCTATCCATTCAGCAAATGTGTATCAGCTCAGTGCAGACCTAATAGCTCTGAGTTTATTCTACCTTCATTAGCATCAACTAAAAAGTTGTCAACTTTCAACCCTTTTGCTTTCTCACATCGCTGGTCAATCCTGTGTCACCTGCTATGCCGCAATTCATCGAGAAGTAATTTACTTTAGCCCGATAGAAATATTTTGTGTCACCTGATGAATCTCATTGCAGTGTTTTAGCCTCCACCAGCTCCTGGGGGAAACATCTGGCTCTTTATGTGTCACATCAAACACTGTTGTCATTTACATTGTGTTAGCTGTCATCTGACAGGACATGATGCATCACTGACTCTAACACCTGTCTAAACCGTTCTCAGTCTGTAGCGGAAGCGTACGTCAGTGGTGGGCTGCAGGATTCCCAGTCCGGCTCTGTTGGAGTCCAAAGTGGCTCTGGTCTGGCCGTCCTCCACCTGGACATCGAAGTAGAGCAGCAGGAGACAGAGGAACTGTTTGATCTCGTTGATGGCGAAGAATCGCCCGGGACACATGGAGGAGCCGGAGCCGAACGGCATCAGGTAATGCTTGAGCTTCTGATTGTTTTTGTAGAAGTCGGTCCTCTCTCTGCCGTCCTGCATGTAGCGGTCAAACTGGAATGTCTGAGTGCATGGAAACAAAAACAAGACAGTCAAACAGTTTCACTCAACCCAACCTGAAGTCACAGTGTCTTTGACGAGAGCTGTACACCAGACTGTCCATGTTTATGTCTGCAGTGTGAGCTCATTCAATGTGTTGATTAGTGTTTTTGTTGTTTTGCTTTGAAGTCTGATGATAGTCACAATTACTTTTTCTCAGAATTGATGTTATGCTTATTATTATTAAATTCAAACGTTTGTCTACACGTTGACATTGTACTGAAAGACACAGGAAGTAAAAGTAAAACTAAATCATCACCCGATTTTATTAATGCAACTGTGATGTCATTCATTAATAAAGTCAGCGATTTAAAACACTGTTCATCTAAGTATAACTGATCCAATATATATTACTTACTATTAAAAACAAAGTGGTGTGAACAACCCTTAAAAAGCCTTTAATTAACCCTGAATTCCCCCTGAAAACACAGAAACATCTAAACCCGAATTAGCCACAGATCTTCATTTGTCCTTTACTTTGAAAATCTAAAGCTGTTAAAAAGCCCTTAATTTGAAAAGGCCTTCATGAATAGATGAAGCAGATGTTAAGGGCTTCATGAGTTTCTCCTTAATTTCCAGATGAACCTGAATAATGTGACAAATCCCTGAAAGTTGAATTTTTAATTGGCTTCTATGGGGATTAAGGGATTTTTAGGGTAAAAACAGCTTTAAAAAAACTAAATTTACAAAAATTTACAAAATTTAATTAAATAAACCCCTTACTTTGTACCCTAAGAAGACCTTTATTCTTCATTTAAGGGGTAAATTTGGGGATTCATCCCAGATTTGAGTTCTTAATGAGTTTTCTGTGTGGATGAACAGGTTTTTAGGGGGAAAACCACTTAACTTTTGGCATGGAAGCTTCCACCAGATTTACAAAATTAAGAGCCTTTTAAAGTATAAATCCAAAGAAGGGTGTCATGTCATTTGGCCAACATAAAGGCATTTTTACCATTTAAAAAGTCATTAAACCATCAGATTATCCATTAAAAAATTTGGTTTGTAGATAAAGAACCAATGGATTCAGCTTTACAGTGAAGATGACGACAGTGTATCTAAGTTAATTGATAAGTGATTGAACAGTACCTGAGGCTCCTCGTAGATGTCGGGGTCCAGGTGCATACTCTGAGGGTACAAGGCGATGATATCTCCTTTTCTAACGGCCACCGAGCGCTCGCTGTCCAGCCGCAGGTCGAAGTTCTCCTGAGCCACCCGGATGTTCATGGAGGCCGAGGACAGACGGAGACTCTCGCTGATGGCGCTCTCTGTGGATGAAGGTCAGATCTGGTGTTACCACACCGGCCCAGAGACAACAAAGAGGCTCAGTGCACCATGGCAACACTGCTGCTGTTGAGTACTCAGAGAAACCAGTAAACCCAGAGAGACCAGTAAACCTGGAGAGACCAGTAAACCCAGACAGACCAGTGAATCCAGAGAGACCAGTAAACCTAGACATACCAGTAAACCCAGAGAGACCAGTAAACCCAAAGAGACCAGTAAACCCAGATAAACCAGTAAACCCAGAGAGACCAGTAAACCCAGAGAAACCAGTAAACCCAGACAGACCAGTAAATCCAGAGACCAGTGAACCCAGACAGACCAGTAATCCCAGAAAGACCAGTAAATCCAGAGAAACCAGTAAACCCATACAGACAAGTAAACCCAGAGAGACCAGTAAACTCAGACAGAGCAGTAAACCCAGAGAGACCAGTAAACCCAGACAGACCAGTAAACCCAGAAAGACCAGTAAACCCAGACAGACCAGTAAACCCAGAGAGACCAGTGTACCCAGAGACCAGTAAACCCAGAGAGACCAGTAAACCGAGAAACCAGTAAACCCAGACAGACCAGTAAACCCAGAGAGACCAGTAAACCCAGAGAAACCAGTAAACAGAGAAACCAGTAAACCCAGACAGACCAGTAAACCCAGAGAGACCAGTGTACCCAGATAAAGGAGTTTGTCCAGCTGCTCTTTGCTCAGCGTCACGTCTCTGTCGCTGGTGAACTCCACGCCGTCGAGTCCCAGGACGTCGTGGATCTCCTGACGGACGACCTGCAGAGCCTCAGGGTGATTCGCTAGGTAGTACATGGCCCAGAAGGTGGCGGGGGCGGTGTTCGCCACAGACGCCCAGAGGATTGCAAAGTGATGAGCTGAGAGACGGGGGGGGGGGGGCAGAGGATTAGGGAGGAGAACAGAGGAGAACAGAGGAGAACAGAGGAGAACAGAGGAGTACAGAGGAGAACAGAGGAGAACAGAGGAGTATAGAGGAGAACAGAGGAGAACAGAGGAGTATAGAGGAGAACAGAGGAGAACAGAGAGAACAGAGGAGAACAGAGGAGAACAGAGGAGTACAAAGGAGAACAGAGGAGAACAGAGGAGAACAGAGGAGAACAGAGAGAACAGAGGAGAACAGAGAGAACAGAGGAGAACAGAGGAGTATAGAGGAGAACAGAGGAGAACAGAGGAGAACAGAGGAGAACAGAGAGAGAACAGAGGAGAACAGAGGAGAACAGAGGAGAACAGAGAGAACAGAGGAGAACAGAGGAGTATAGAGGAGAACAGAGGAGAACAGAGGAGAACAGAGGAGAACAGAGGAGTATAGAGGAGAACAGAGGAGAACAGAGGAGTATAGAGGAGAACAGAGGAGAACAGAGGAGAACAGAGGAGAACAGAGGAGAACAGAGGAGTACAAAGGAGAACAGAGGAGAACAGAGGAGAACAGAGGAGAACAGAGGAGAACAGAGGAGAACAGAGGAGAACAGAGGAGAACAGAGAGTATAGAGGAGAACAGAGGAGAACAGAGGAGAACAGAGGAGAACAGAGGAGAACAGAGGAGAACAGAGGAGAACAGAGGAGAACAGAGGAGTATAGAGGAGAACAGAGGAGTATAGAGGAGAACAGAGGAGAACAGAGGAGAACAGAGGAGAACAGAGGAGTATAGAGGAGAACAGAGGAGAACAGAGGAGTACAGAGGAGAACAGAGGAGTAAAGAGGAGAACAGAGGAGAACAGAGGAGTATAGAGGAGAACAGAGGAGTATAGAGGAGAACAGAGGAGAACAGAGGAGAACAGAGGAGAACAGAGGAGAACAGAGGAGAACAGAGGAGTATAGAGGAGAACAGAGGAGTATAGAGGAGTACAGAGGAGAACAGAGGAGTAAAGAGGAGAACAGAGGAGAACAGAGGAGTATAGAGGAGAACAGAGGAGAACAGAGGAGAACAGAGGAGAACAGAGGAGAACAGAGGAGAACAGAGGAGTACAAAGGAGAACAGAGGAGAACAGAGGAGAACAGAGGAGTACAGAGGAGAACAGAGGAGAACAGAGGAGAACAGAGGAGAACAGAGGAGAACAGAGGAGAACAGAGGAGTACAGAGGAGAACAGAGGAGTAAAGAGGAGTATAGAGGAGAACAGAGGAAACAGAGGAGAACAGAGGAGTATAGAGGAGAACAGAGGAGAACAGAGGAGAACAGAGGAGTATAGAGGAGAACAGAGGAGTATAGAGGAGAACAGAGGAGTATAGAGGAGTATAGAGGAGAACAGAGGAGTACAGAGGAGAACAGAGGAGAACAGAGGAGTATAGAGGAGAACAGAGGAGTATAGAGGAGAACAGAGGAGAACAGAGGAGAACAGAGGAGTATAGAGGAGAACAGAGGAGAACAGAGGAGAACAGAGGAGTATAGAGGAGAACAGAGGAGTATAGAGGAGAACAGAGGAGTATAGAGGAGAACAGAGAGGAGAACAGAGGAGAACAGAGGAGTACAGAGGAGAACAGAGGAGAACAGAGGAGAACAGAGGAGTATAGAGGAGAACAGAGGAGTACAGAGGAGAACAGAGGAGTATAGAGGAGAACAGAGGAGAACAGAGGAGAACAGAGGAGTATAGAGGAGAACAGAGGAGTATAAAGGAGAACAGAGGAGTACAGAGGAGAACAGAGGAGTATAGAGGAGAACAGAGGAGAACAGAGGAGTATAGAGGAGAACAGAGGAGAACAGAGGAGAACAGAGGAGAACAGAGGAGTACAGAGGAGAACAGAGGAGTATAGAGGAGAACAGAGGAGAACAGAGGAGAACAGAGGAGTATAGAGGAGAACAGAGGAGAACAGAGGAGAACAGAGGAGAACAGAGGAGTATAGAGGAGTATAGAGGAGAACAGAGGAGAACAGAGGAGAACAGAGGAGAACAGAGGAGTATAGAGGAGTATAGAGGAGAACAGAGGAGAACAGAGGAGAACAGAGGAGAACAGAGGAGAACAGAGGAGAACAGAGGAGAACAGAGGAGTACAGAGGAGAACAGAGGAGAACAGAAGAGTATAGAGGAGAACAGAGGAGAACAGAGGAGAACAGAGGAGAACAGAGGAGAACAGAGGAGAACAGAGGAGTATAGAGGAGTATAGAGGAGAACAGAGGAGAACAGAGGAGAACAGAGGAGAACAGAGGAGAACAGAGGAGAACAGAGGAGAACAGAGGAGTATAGAGGAGAACAGAGGAGAACAGAGGAGAACAGAGGAGAACAGAGGAGTACAGAGGAGAACAGAGGAGAACAGAAGAGTATAGAGGAGTATAGAGGAGAACAGAGGAGAACAGAGGAGAACAGAGGAGAACAGAGGAGAACAGAGGAGAACAGAGGAGAACAGAGGAGAACAGAGGAGAACAGAGGAGTATAGAGGAGTACAGAGGAGAACAGAGGAGAACAGAGGAGAACAGAGGAGTATAGAGGAGAACAGAGGAGTATAGAGGAGAACAGAGGAGAACAGAGGAGTATAGAGGAGAACAGAGGAGAACAGAGGAGTATAGAGGAGAACAGAGGAGAACAGAGGAGTACAGAGGAGAACAGAGGAGAACAGAGGAGAACAGAGGAGAACAGAGGAGAACAGAGGAGTATAGAGGAGAACAGAGGAGAACAGAGGAGAACAGAGGAGAACAGAGGAGCACTGAGCCTTATAGCACAGTGGAGTATGACACAGTGCAGTAATAGTAAACTAACTGGAGTTCCGTCATGAGAGAGTTCAGCTGGAAGAATCTGATTTTCATTAAACCAAATCTAAAGCAGAAACAACCCACCAGAGAACCATGTGGGAAGCTCTGTGGTGGTCTGGACGAAAACCAGCCGTTTCACAATAAACCTACTAAACGTCTGTTTTCTGGGAAACAGGGATCGTACAAAGGAATGATAGATATCTGACTAAGACCTGACTTGTAGCAGCAAAGAAAACCATGAGAAGTGGGTGTTCCTGGTGTGGCTGATGATGATGCAGTCTGCATATCAGGGTTCAGACCTGTTCAAACCTGCATTAAAGGGATAGTTGTGGTTATCTGACGTGGTGTTGTGTGAGATATTCATCTATACTCAGTGTGCTACCTGCAGTGGATTCAGATCAGGGTCAGTTTAGAGGAGAAGCAGGAGCACTTGGACAGGAGCGTAGTGATGAGCTGTAGTGGGTGGAGTCAGCGCGAAAACATGTTTTAGACACTTCAAAAAAAAAAGCTAATATCAGTTGAAGCTTTATTTTCACTTTATCAAACAAACCTTTACTTTGGAACAACCGCCCACTGTATTACTCTACAGATCAGCTGTTCGAGTCAGACGGTAGTTCAATGGTTGAAATATTTAGTTCCAAGTAAATGTCTGTTTCATAAAGTGATGAAAATATTCAAAATAAAGCTACAACTGATATTAGCTTTTTTCTGTGGGTGCTTTTTACAGTGACTAAAACAGGTGTTTTCTGTGGCCCCGCCCACAGCAGCTCATCACTCAGCTCCTGTCCAGGTGCTCCTGCTGCTCCTCTAAACTGAATCCACTGCAGGTAACACACTGACTGCAGATCAGGACCTCACACAAAGCCACGTCTAACTATCAGGTTAACCTGTGTGTCATGTGATCCAGTCACAGCTCTCTACTGTCCTCTGAGTAAACAGATGTACGAACTCATTCAATACAAGTCGTAAAAATCTGGCTCTGTTCACGACGTCTGACACTTTCAAAAGCTCATAGAGAGAGCTCCAGATTTTCTCTTCTTCTACTTTTCTGGCAGACTAGGCACAGGAAGTGCACTGCTGCCTCCTGCTGGTTAAAAACAACTTTTGGTTTTTGCAAACAGAAATAATGTACGTGTTTATTTATATATAGAGTGGGAAAGTGAGAGCCAATCGCAGGTGGTCACTACGGACAATATTACGATCAGCTGTGAACGGGATCCTACGGGACGATCTGCTCTCAGAGAGAAGGATAGAAGTTGGTTTGTTTCTTTAACGCTGCACTGATCAGTATTTTATTACTGACACTAACTTGAACAGGGCCAGAACATTTTCTTTAAGGTGGTTTAAGAAGTTACTGTTTGTTTCTTTTAAGGAGGACCGTGATCTTTCCTGAACCTAAGCCAGACCTGAATCCAGTAGAGCTGAGCTGTTGATCTGTCTGGTTCAGAGCAACGTTCTGACAGTAATCAACCTGTGACGTCTTACTGAACAGAAACCAAGTCAAAGGTGATGTGGTCTACCTGCTTTGTGGGAATCCGTCAGTGAGTCGTACTGATTGAACACCTCCGATCGTCTCTTGATGAACTGAGACATGTTGGACCAACACGACATCCTGTGCGGCAGGAAGTAGTTAATGAGCTTCTCGCGGATCGCCTTGGTCTGTCCCAGCAGCCAGAGGGGGATCTGAGCGATGAGGAGGGGGAACATGCTGTCAAACTTGATGAAGTCCTCCCTCAGCACCCCCATCCTGCTGTGGCGGATAGCGGACAGCGGCCTGCCGTACATGGTGAGGAAGGTGGCCTCGAACATGACCGTGTAACAGAACTCGTACATGCTGCCGCTCCTCCAGCCACCATCGTCCCCCGGCCTCTCCTCCAGGTGGTCCTGACGAAACACCAGCATGAGGTTACTCATCATGCTCTCCGTCAGGGGCGTGAGACTGTCCCCCTGGAGGAGGTGGAAGGAGCGTTTGATCTTTTCCCTCATGCCAGGGAACTTCCTGCTGATGACGGGCGGGTAGCCGAAGGTGAAGGGAGCCACCGTGTTGGAGAACTCGTTAAAGTCCAGCTGCCGGCCATGTTTGATGATGCTTGGATACATTAAAGGGTCCATGATGAAGGTCATGTACTTACCTGCAGGGGAGAGGAGACCTGAGTCAACACAGCAGCTAATAACATGATTATCACAATATTCTAACGAAGAAAATGTGAATATGAAGAATGAGTTTGAAACAGTGATGAGCCACAACATCACATCACCCTAAACCTTGTGTTGTTGGACGGTTCTCGATGGTTTTATTATGGAGTATGACTTTATGTTGATGTTATCTGTGGTTTTATTTATTAGCTGTGGTGACATCAATGTTGGTCGGTAAAGGATCGGAACGCAACCATGACAACATGTAACTTTTCTTCAAAAAAACGTTTTGTTTTCAGTCTCTTGGTTTTAACAGTGTGTCTGTTATGTGTCTCTTGTTTGTCTGTTGTGTGTCTGTTGTGTGTCTCTTGTTTGTCTGTTGTGTGTCTGTTGTGTGTCTGTTGTGTGTCTCTTGTTTGTCTGTTGTGTCTCTTGTGTCTCTGTTGAGTGTCTCCTGTGTCTCTGTTGTGTGTCTCTTGTGTGTCTCTTGTGTCTCTGTTGTGTGTCTCTTGTTTGTCTGTTTTGTGTCTGTTGTGTGTCTCTTGTATCTCTGTTGTGTGTCTGTTGTGTGTTTTTTGTGTCTCTGTTGTGTGTCTCTTGTGTCTCTGTTGTGTGTTTCTTGTGTCTCTGTTGTGTGTCTGTTGAGTGTCTATTGTGTCTCTGTTGTGTGTCTCTTGTGTCTCTGTTGTGTGTCTCTTGTTTGTCTGTTGTGTGTCTCTTGTTTGTCTGTTGTGTGTCTGTTTGTGGTCATGTCTTGTATCTGAGCTGTGAACTGTCTCTTCGAACAGAGGCTCCGCCCTCACCCACCGGCGATCTGCACCGTAAAGATGTCTCCAAACTTCTTTTTATGTTCCTCCAGGAATTTATGGGCGTCTCTTCCAAACTCCAGAGCCTTTCCGATGAAGGGGATCCAGCCTTTTATTAAAGGAGGTTCACCGTCTCTTCTGCAACACATAGAGGAGAAATGATCAGTGGCTGTTGATCCATATCTCTGCTCCTCCTGGATGTGGGACAGAACCTCACTGTGAACACTGGCCCTGAACTTTCTCCTGTAAATGAATCATCACCCGGACTTTGGACTTGAGGTGTTCCAGTTCAGATGTTGTGAAACCAGACTTGTACAAAGAGTCATAACAGATATACTGATAACAGATCTGGACCACAGAACCACCTTTCTGCTTCCTGAGACTCGCCCTCATGCAGCTCTTTGGAAACATGAAGCCCAGAGCCTTTCTTCTGTTAGTTCAGTCCCTGTTCATTGTAATAGATAACAGTCAGAGGGTGTGTGTGTCAGTGTGTCCTACACAGCTGTTAATAATCACCCCTGTGGACTTTCAGGAGTCGACAAATACTTGTGCAGATGTTTTGCACAATCATTGCCTGCAGCCAAGTTTTAAGTTCCCACAGATTTCACTGAATCTTTTGAAACAGAATCCACCAGCTGATCAGCTGCTCTGATTCTTAACAGCCTGATTGTTACGACTGATTCCACCTGTAGGAGTGGCTCCAGAAACAGCTCCACCATATGGCCTGTAAGCTTTGTGTATAGGCCTAGTGTTGGACCTGATGTGGACCTAGTGTTAGACTCTCAGCTCCCTTCTGCTTCTTTGTCTCCAACTCGCAGGAATGTGATAATCAGACTGTTCCTGTTGCTGACCCACTTTATCTAGACACACACACACACACCCACTCACACACACACACACACCCACACAAACACACACACACACACACACGCATACACAGGAAACTCTCCCATAGCGGCTGATGCAGTGAACGTCAATGTGAAGCCTGTGAACTGTTCACATCACCTGACCCCCATCAGCTGTTCAGGTGTTTAACAGATCGCCCCTCCCCTCCCCCTGTCACATGACATCAAAAATGAAGTGAGCACGTCAAATACACAACGCTGTCACACTCAGTAAGTCTGGCCTTGTCAGTGTCTCTGTCTCTGTGTCCGTCTCTGTCTCAAGTCTCTGTTTCTGTATCTGTCTCAGGTTTTTGTCTCTGTCTCAAGTCTCTGTCTCAAGTCTCTGTCTCAGGGTTTTTCTCTGTCTCAGGTTATTGTCTCTGTCTCTGTCTCAGTGTCTCTGTCTCAGGTCTGTGTCTCTGTCTCTGTCTCAGTGTCTCTGTCTCAGGTCTGTGTCTCTGTCTCTGTCTCAGTGTCTGTGTCTCTGTCTCAGTGTCTCTGTCTCAGGTCTGTGTCTCTGTCTCTGTCTCAGTGTCTCTGTCTCAGGTCTGTGTCTCTGTCTCTGTCTCAGTGTCTCTGTCTCTGTCTCAGGTTTTTGTCTGAACACAGACTGTGAAAGAAATCACTGCAACAGTCTGACAGAGTTCTGCTTCTTTGTTTTTCTTTCATTGGAGGATGTCCACTTTTAGGTTTTAGGCAGGAGTGGGGGAGGGGTGAGAGTGTTTGTCTAGTGGGGGGGTGGAGGGCGAGGTTGGGTGGTGGGGTAGTAGTAGCCTGAGGAGCTGTTAACATTTCACAGTGGAAAAACCCTCCATGAGTCTGAGCTGATCTGAAATCAGGAAAACCCCCAGTGTGGTGACACAGGAAGTGACAGACTGTCTCTGTCTACACTGTGGTGTCCAAGCTGTGGTTCTGGACCCTCAGTGGGTCTCATGGAGATGACCAGGACAGAACAGCAACAACAACATCCACTCTACTAAAGGTTAGGTTGATTCCTTCAGATCATTTTCCTCCTTCAACCTCAACACCATCATCATGACACCATAGATATTGATCTGAACAATCAGGTATCAGCTGATGCTATTAAATTAATAGATTCTTCAACACACAATGTAATCATGTCCTCACTGTGATGGGAAAATGCTTTTTTCAGTCCATTTACGAGAAAACACACACACACACACACACACACACACACACACACACACACACACACACACACAACACACACACACAGCAGCTTCAGGTTGAGGGTGAGACTCAGACACTGGAGGGACGTCAGTTCTCATGTTTAACAGATTAGAGACAAAATGAAAGAGAGTCATCTACATGCAGAACACCCGGAGTCTGAGCAGAGACCACAGACCCAGAACCAGAACCATGGGTTCATAAGGGTCATCATGATTCATCGTGCACAGGGTCCTGGTCCCGGACTCTGTCAGGATCTGGTCTCAGACCTGAACTGTTTCAGTTTGTCGAGTGTGTTGATCATGAAGCGTCAGAAAACCTGAGTAAGAGGTTTAATTACAGTTCAGGACAGTTCATACGACTTCCTTTAGATGTTCAACGACTACAGAGAAATACGGCAGCTTCATGGTCGGTCTACCTGCTGTGATCAGAGCCAGAGATGGAACACAGGTAAAAATGATTAGATTTGTAAACAGGAAACAAAGTCACAGCAGCAACACTCAGGTTGTATTGATGCTGCCTGTACAGCTGTAGACGTTGTTGTACGGTGTACAGTGGAAATCTTCTCACACCTCAACCCACAGCTGGGACCACAGCTGCATTACAACAGGTACAGCTACAACAGACTGTGGCTAATAGGCTGTTAGCTTTAGTTAGCTCATCTAGGACAGGTGAGTTTGTGTATCTTTCCATTGAGAGACTTGAATGTAAGTTTTTATAGTAAATTAAATTCTCTCAGGTCGACACAAACTTCATCATACAGATGCATTTTGGAGAATGAACTACTTTTGTTAACAGCTCCTAATCCGTTATTATTTAATTTGTATTTGTTTATTTCTCTGTGTTTCTTTTATTATTACTGTCGGATGTTAATCCTGCGTTTTCACCGGCACAGACGCTCTTTCATCAACCAATCGCTGTGGGGGAACTCGTCCATGAAAACTGATGTCAGCCATAGCAACGGAGTCGCACTCTTAGCTTTTAGCGTGACTTAGGAGAACTCTTAGTGGTAAGATAAAATGCCTTGTGAATACGGGCCCTGATCAGTCAATACACCTGATAGGTCATCTAACAGTCGGTTCTGTCCTAGTGACAGACACAAACATGGTGAGTTCACTGTCAGAGAAAAACTGGGAAAATAGAAACTTTTGTGGAACCAGAGAGACTCAAACTGTTCATCAGGTCAGAGAACTGTTGGACTCACCAGTCCAGATCTAGAGTCCTGGTTGGTTCCATGAAATAATGTAAATAGTGGGGATCCACAGGGACCCACCGGGACCTACAGGAACCCACCGGGACCCACCGGGACCTACAGGGATCCACAGAGTCCTCACCAACATGTTGCTGCCCCTGCTCACACCACTGTGTCAGAATCATGAATACTCAGGTTACTGATGATGTGATCCAGACTGTGGATAAGACTCAGAACCAAGACACAGGTAGTCCTGTATGATCCTGATCGACAGGACCAGATCAGAACTCACATCAGAACCCGATCCAGACCAGTTCAGAGTTTCTCATTCACAGTTACCAGGAGTGAATATTGTTCACTGCACCTCCTCAATCAATCAATCAATCAATCAATCAATCAATCAATCAAGAAAAAGTGAGGAAATAGCAGAAAAATAAACAGCAGCAACTGTGTCAGTCATCAAGCTCTCTGGCAATTAACACAAACTATTCATCCATAATATCATCAGCTGATTGATCTGTAATAATAAGGGAACAGAAGTAACGGTTATTGATCAACCTGACATGACACGACCAGATTCTCTCTCTCTCTCTCTCTCTCTCTCTCACTCACACACACACACACACACACACACACACACACACACACACACACACACACACACACACACACACACACACACACACACTCCAGACTTCAGTGTTTCCACACCGACTCACACTGACCTGCTCCTGCCGCGGAGGACGCAGAGGACCAGGGACAGGAGGCCGAGCAGGAGCAGCAGCAGCGGGGACATGTTTCCGTTTGTGTCCGGAGAGAACCGACCAGCACCGACACACACACTCACATTCACAGACACACACACACAGCGACAGACAAACTTTAACTTCAACACTAAACAACTCAGTCAACTCCCCACAGAGCTCACTGACTGTTTCCGGTAGCGACGCTTCAAAATAAAGTCCCTGACCACGTGGGCATGAATAAGTTGTTTTACGTCAGCAGATGTACTCACTAACTGACTCAGTAACTTGACTCAGAGTTTTCATTGTCAGTGTTTTTCTGCTTCAGCCAGAGAAGTGATTTGCTGATGATTAATTTGAGTGAACTACTTCTCATGAATTCACCATGGAAACACCCTGACATCATGACCTTATTTACACTGAGGTCCTTGAATATTTGTGATAATCTCAGACTGTCTGTCGTAATAGCTGATCAATAAGTGAATGAATAAATAAAAATGTTTCATATTCAGTTTACTGCTGTTACATCTGCTGAGAATTTAATTTACCAAAGTGAAGGTGTTAGAGCAGTTTTAGAATAAAATCCTGTAGAAGAAGAAAAATTATTTGTTTGTATTGATGACCTGAACGTGTCATTTCACAGACAAAATGTGTGTCGCTGAAACATTAATAAGATCGATGCTTCTCATTAAATCTTAGTTTTTACAGTTCAGACTTTTGATTCTAGTCACAGAAATAAGCTGAGCAAAATCAGATCAGTCATTAGATGAACTATATTATATTATATTAATATTGGTTTAACAATTCTTTCATGTCTCCCCCACATGTTGAGTTTTTGTCCTATGGACAGAGACGTCCAGGCTTTGTGTATTTGTACTTCAGTGTGGCACAGATTCAGAACTGCCCCAGATTAGGAGGCTTTAATTTTGAAAGTAAGCATTGTAATTTCCGGTTCGATCATTCCTTTTGGCTGCAGTCAGTGGTCCGTCGTGTCCAGGCTCGTGCTGTCCCGCTCTGACACGAGATAAGTAACACAAAATATACAAAATACACACACACACACACACACACACACACACACACACACACACACACACACACACACACTGAGATCAGAGCAGCTTCAGTCTCAGAGAGGAGCTGATGCCTGTTTTATCCATCATGTCGTTTGCCGCCATCTTGTGGCGGCAGGGTATCGTCTCTGACAGTTATCTTGACTTCCAGCTGTTGTATCTATAGTTTCTGTCATTTTCGCGGGTGTGACCGTGTCCCGTTGACAAATGGCCGGAGAGGTCAGCAGTTTAGTTTGGAGGCTGAGGACAATCCTGCTGATTAGCGATAGCCAAGAGCTAGCTGTCCCATGCGCGGCTGAGAAATGCGTGTTTCCTGGACAACAAGGATCCAGCTGTTGGTTCGCGGTACAACATATCCCATGATTCATTGCGCGCCGGCAATGAAAATATAATGGCAGCAAACATCACTGACAGAAAGTCTGAGGATTACACTGTTTAATGTAAGGATTGTTTTTCAGCTCAGTTCAACAGTTGACGGCACAACTGTTAAAACCAAGAGACTTGTGGAAAGTTACGTGTTGTCCAGGTTGCTAGGCGACAGGAGCCGCGCTGTGCGTTTCAACGGTAAAGGCGGGCAAAGAGAGCGTCTCATTTCGACTCAGCTTTCGCGCCGAGAGGCAACAACACCAGCAGCAAGTAAACGAGCTAATGACACGGATGTCTCCTCTCTGTGTGAGATCTGCTGTTGGTTACGGACAGGACAGGTTGTGTGCGATCAGAGCAGAGAGCTAGCTAGCTAGTTAGCAGTTAGCAGTGTAGCTCTGAACATGGCAGTTCTGTGTCTGTGCTACAACTCCTGAAGACCGAAGTTCCCGCCTCTCCCCTGTGCTTCAACTGCAGACCTGAGTCAACACTGAGGCTGAAAATACACGATTCTACATTGTCATGATGTCTTTGTCAGTTAATGGTAAATATGTTGAAGATTAGTGTAAAGTTATTTTTAGATATTTTCATCTATACTGCACATTTGATATGTTTACTGTCAGTTCAGAAGAATCATCCTTAAACTTGTTCAGACAGGAAGCAGCAAGATGAGACCTCCCCCCGTCTCCCCCACACAGAGACAAGCAGCGCAAAACCATGAGACAGGACAGGCCCTGAGTTTAAGAGACGTTTACTGCTGTTACTGTCATCTAAAGGTTTGTTTCAGTCCGATCCATATTTTAGTGGTTAGTGTTCAGCTGTGAACTACTGTCAGTAAAAGTCACCGCACGCCACTAAGTCCAGGTCTCTAGTCTGGGACTCACAGGACAGAGTCTGTCACACAGACTGGACTCTGTTTACACCTGGTCTCAAAATGAACTCTGCATCTGGATCATCTGGAGTACTCAGATCCTTTATTTAGGTCAAAGTACCACAACATCAATCCAGAAATACTGCAAATATTCAAAAAATACTATTACATTTATATGCAATTACATGCAAAATCATTCTGTAGTAGTACTGCACCGAAGTAAAAGTACAGTAAACATACTTCATGTAGTTACAGTGTCACAGTATCACTCATCCAGGTGATTGTGTAACTATGGAAACATTCAGAGCTCGGGCTGACCTAGCAACAGTGACTCATGATATCATCATCATCATCATCATCATCATCATCACTAAAACAGACATACATAACATGACTGTACACAAGCCACAGACCATCAGAGAGGGGGAGGAGGAAGTCAAAGTACTGACACTACACAGTACTAACAAGGTACTACACAGAAAAAGTATCTGAGTAGAATGGCTTTGAATAGAAATGTACTGAAAGTATTCAACATATTAAAATAAATGGGACTTCCATGGACAGTGAGGAAGAGTAACAAATGCTGGATGAGGCGTTTAAAGCCTGCTTGTTTTCCTCAGTCTCCTCTGGATGAACTGCAGTAACCTCTCAGTGATGAGCTGCATTCAGGCGTCAACAACACAGCAGCTTTTCTCTCCTGAGCCGGGCTCTCCCTCTGAACCTCACTCAGCTCTGCTGTCAGGCCCGAACAAAAACCTCTGTTCAACTGGTGTGTAGTAACGCAGCAGAATCACAGCCGGCACTCGCTGCTCAAAGAGCCTCATTCACTTCCCTCATGACAAACAGAAACAGTCAGTGCCTGGAGCTGCAGCAGAAAAAAACCTACCTCTGAATGTCACTGGATTGATTTACTGCTCATACTCTGATCCTTCTAAACTCAAACTAAAAGTCAGTCCAAACGTCCCCCTTCACCTGAATTTATGATTGAGGCACAGTGATAACTCATCATTAACTCTGTGTCCATATGTTATTAGTCCTTTTCTTTAGATATCAGCATCTACAGTGTGGTAAAATCTTTTTTTTTTTGGAAGAAAAAACAATGAATTAAGAACTGAATTAACATTTCTTTATTTTATCACATGTACTCAATGAGCATTCTTGAGCAGCATTGTTTTGAACAGATCACTTATCACTATAGACTGATATTGTAATGACACACACACAAACTACAGTTAATGACTTTACAAGAAGTCACACCATTTCCCTGAAACCTCACTCTACAAACCTGAAAGTGAAAGTAAAATTTCTACATTTGCCACACCCTTACTGATAACTGCTTCCCACCCCTTTGTGATGAATGCTAAAGTTTTTCTTACTTTGATTTTAAACTTCTCACGTTTTAATTTCATTGGCTGTTCAAATGATCCAACATTTCACTAAAAATCAAACATTACACTAAAGTTTAAAAACTGAATCCAAGCATCTAGCGACCCCTTAGATTCACCAGGTGACCCTTCGGAGTGGCCCGACCCCTAAGATAAGACAAGGCAAGATAAGACAAGATAAGATAAGATAAGATAAGATGTACAATTAGAAATTGTGACACACAGTTTGCTGCAGAACTGCAGCCAAGATCTGAGATATTTTAAGGTCAACAACCTCAAATATTGAACTCTTCTAAACTCTTCTGATTATTCATCTATTTAACATTTCATTTATTCACCTCCTCTGTTCACTGACATTTTATTCACCACTTCATTCAGATGCTGAATGTAGTCGCTCTATCTGTTGTTCATGAGTCGTGTGAAGGAATTTCAGCATTAAAATCTCCTGAAACTCAGTGAGCACATGAACACAGTGACGCTGTGCACAGCTGGATTCACAGCTGGATCCTGGTCTGGAGTAGGTTTGTTTGCTGAAACTTTAACAAAAGACTAATATAAAATACAACTTCAGATTAAAATACCTTTATACTTTATACTACTATAGTCTTTTCCTATACATCTCAGTATAAATCATGTGATCATACAATGGTAATATGTATGATTTTCTGTAGAGCACTGAACAATGAGAGATTTTTTCTTTTACATTTACAATAAACAACAATTTATTATTTGAAACCCACATCTAACAAGAGCCTACCTGGTATCAAAATCAGCAACTCATGGCTAAACAAAATAGTTGCAAGAAAACATTACACCTGGGAACAGGCCAGCACGTGTGAGGCTAAAGCTAACTAGCATTAGCTTAACACACAACTTTAAGCGCAACTTATGAATAAAATTACTATTCCTGTACATAAACATCTGTAACTTTCTTAGAACATGTTACTAGTACTTACAGTTAAAATGCTACTGACTGAATCAAAGATGAGTTTAAACTATTAAACACAGCAATATAATGATAATAATAATAATGATAGTTGCAGCTCAAAAGTATTTTTCTTTTCTGAGGCCAGTATGATGAGCGGAGAAAACCCTATCGCTGCAGTTGCACTATTAACCCACTAGATGGCTCCACATGCACATATATATATATATATATATAACATCAGTTTATGTCTTTTGTAGAGGTAATTTCTAACGGTTACACTAGTATATATTAAATCTTTATTGGCAAATGTATTGGAAACCCAATTACCGTTTTTTTTATGGTGTAAAATAATAATAATAATTGTAAAAATAATATTATTGTGAATTATATTTTTACAGTTACAACTCCACACACTGCAAACTCAATGAATCAGTTACACCTAATGACAACAGAAGTGTCTCAGAGGATCCAGAGGTGATGATCACTTCCAGACATTTTTTATTAATTTTTCATTTAGCATAAATCACATGATTGCCTTCAGTCCAGCAGTGCAAGTCACAACACACAGTGATAACTCATCATTAACTCTGTGTCCATATGTTATTAGTCCTTTTCTTTAGATATCTGCATCTACAGGTAAAATCCAACCAGAGTCCCACAAAGAGCTGATGGACATTAACACTCAGGTTCAACAGAAGCAGCTCGAGCATGATGTTCATTCACAAACGAGTTTTAAAACTTCATTGAAACTTACATGAACACACTTTCATTAAAAAAATCATTGTCTGAGTTATTGGTGGATTGGACGAAGAAAATTTATAGAAAAAAACTAACATTAAAATATGACAGTGATGTATGGCAGAATAATACATTTGGATAGAAATGATAAACTGATGACATGATTAACATCAACATAATTACAACCATATAATGATCCTATCCAAAAACAAATACATAATTATTTATTTAATTTCACTCTTATACTTTATGAGATAAAATGCATGAATTAATCTTCCAGTTAAAGAATGAGAAGGTGTGTTAACATCTAAAAATCTAATAATGAAACTGAAGAAGAAAATAACAAAGTAAATCATCAGGTAAGTTTCATTGCTGTGTTTTATATTTATCTTCCCATTAACATATAAATTCAAGAAAATAAAATGGTCATGTGATGAAACTCATAATGTTTAAAGACTTTGAGACTTATCTTATTAGCAAGCACAGCTAACAGGGCTTTACATAGAGGAGCTAAAATTACTGTTATCTACTACAGAGACACTGATGAACTCTGTCTACTGGTGATTGTTTCACATGATCTGGTTTCAGAAGGTATCAACTACTGAACCAACTGCTCACATTGTTGAATATCCCCTTGACATTGGACTTCATCTTCTCCAGTCGTGACTTTTCTTTTCCAGTGAGATCGATTCCCTCTACCACCTTCTTCAAAAGAACTGCTCCCTCTCTTACACTCTGTAACTCTTTAATACGCTGCTTAAATCCAGGTTTGGCCTCATGTTCCTCTGTCTGTATCAGGAGATCAATGTAATCTGGAGTAGACAAAGGATCTGAACGAAGTGCAATCTGTCTCAGACGTTTCAGGCATGTAGTTAACGTTCCCATGGTTTGTACAACTTTCCCCTGCACCTGCTCATATTCTACTTCCAGTTGTTTGATGATTTTCTCTGTAGTCATCTTCTTTCCCAGCGCTGCCTCATATTCGCTCTTCAGTTCCTGATACGTCCTCTTCTCTGTTACACGTTTTGTGTCCCATCGGTACGTCATGTTGAAATGGTCAGTCCATACACACTTTCCTGTGCACACTGTGCAGTTTCCATTTTCCATTGCAGCACACCCATCTTTATCCTCATCTCTTGGTATCTGACAAGGATAATGGCAGGTGTAGTTGCACCCATGGCAGTTGGTGACAAATTTTCCTGGTTCAATATCAATCTTCTCAGATTGGTCAATTTCTACTTCATATTCAAAGTCCTCATTCTCCTTCATGTGGGTCTCATGGTTTTGGAGTGCAGCTTTCGTGTTGTTTATTTCCTCCAATTTTGACAAACCTTTTCTTATCATTGGCTGCACCCCTTGAACAGTCGCCTCAAGCTGTTTACGCTCTTGGAGAACCTCCTTTGTCAGGGTCAGACTCTGGGGTTGCATGGTGGTTAGATGAGTGAAGAATGTCTTCATGCTGACTTTCCCCATTTTCCAGAACATTTGATCAAAGTTGTCCTCATCATTTTTGGCTCCTGTATTTTTTGCAAAGACCACAGAGTTGTTGAATTTGAAATGGAGAATAGACCCATCTGGGTTTCTAGCACATGGTATCTCTGCAGCTTTGATTGCGTCCAGGACTGGGGGCGATTTGCCATCAGCAAAGGTGACCAGAGCCATGATGTTGCTGGCAATGTCCTTCCCAAAAATGGAGAGGATGGCATCAAAGATGTATCTCTGTGTGGGTGTCAGACGGGCTAAAGCAGACTGTACCACAAAGCACACTGCGTCAATGCTGTCAATTCCACCCCTAACTGAGAAAAACTCTCTGATTTTCTCTGTGATTTCTTTGTCTTGTTTGATTCCTCTCGTGTCTCCAAACCCTGGAGTGTCGATGATTGTGAGGGAGTAAGGAACTTGGAAACCGTCTGTGTGGTAAATCTGATAGGCTGTCACCTCTGAGGTCTGACTGCATGCTTGTGTTTTGTTAATTTCTTCATTTATCAGTTTAAATCTCCAGTTGTCATCCCAGTCGACTCCTAGAATGTAGTTGATCATGCCGTTGATGAGGGTGGTCTTGCCAGATCCAGTGGCTCCAACAACCATGATGGTTTTGTTTGATGCATTTTTGGTTGGTGCCTTTCCAAAAACCTTTTTGTTGAACTGACGAACTCCTGCTGGTTTCAGATTAAGTAGGTAGACTGGTGGATCACCTGGGAGCACAGTGAACTCCTTTTTATCCAGTGCTTCTTTCTTAGTTTTAATCTTGAGTTCTTCACCAGGGAGACTGACTCCAACACCAACATCTGTGCACATCCTGATGGAGTAGATCGTATCCTGTTTCAGGTTGTTCAGAGTGAATGTGTACACCTCTGTCCCTGTCTTTTTGCTCTGCCATTCATTGCTCTTCTCTTCCTTGAACTCAATGATGTATCCTTTAACAGATTCACACTTTTGAACAGACGGGATGCTCCATGTCAGAGTGATAGAGTTTGCTTTCACTTCAGTGTCTTTTACCTGAGTTGGTGGACCAGCCGCTGTGAAGGTTACAGCACTGCAGACATCGCTGCTGACAGCGTAGCTGAGTTTGCCCACAGCTGTGGCTCTGATCTCATACTCAGTGTCTGGCTTGAGTCCTGACAGAGTTACTGCCTGGTCCTTCTTCAGTGGTTGGGATGCCCACTGAGGGTCCTGTTTCTGTTTGATTCTGTATTCTACTCTGTTCTCTACAGTGGCAGAGGCTGGTTCAGACACTCTCACTGTTATGCTGTCATGTGAAACAGCAGTAGCTGTTGGGCTGGAAGGTTTTGATGGAGGAACAAAGCAGACTGGTTCATCAGACCCTTCTTCATATATGAAAATACATGCCCCAGGATGACTTCCATCGTATTTTGATGCAGATATGAATTTGGTGTCATCACTGGAGCTCAACTTCTTCAGTTCCTCAAACAGTTGTAGTTGTGTCCTCATTGTCTGTCTGGTTTCAGTGGAGAGCCACTCTTTGTTTCTGGTCTGTAGATCAGAGGATTCTCCAGCAGTGTCCACCATTCCTGCTGGTTTCAGATGATTAGACAGTTTGACCAGGAAACTATCAGGCTGGTCTACTGAAGTAAATGCAAAGCACACCACATTTCTGACATCTAAATCAGACAAGAGGTCATCCAGCTTGTCGTCCATCTTCACACCTAGTTTCTCCAGTCGCTTCATAAAGGATTTCAGTGTATCTGATTCCCTCCCTTTGGTTTTTAGCCACTGATCCATGTCTTTGCTATTGAATGGTGACTTCTCATGTGCCTTAAGGATGTCCTCCAGGGTACTCTCCTCTTTCCCACCCCCTCGGATTGAAGGAAGGACTGACCCGAGCTTCTGCATGAAGTCAAGCTTGTACTGTTTGCACATCTGCATCAAATCCTGAACCTTCTTTTCCACGGCAGGAAATGTTGTTGCTGTGGTGTCTTTCAGTATGTCACTGCATCTCATCTCTGTCTGGTTTAGAATCTCGATTGTTTCTGATGAGTTTCTGATGAGAGCATTGCTGATGTCTCTTTGGAGTCTTGCTGCTCTTGAATCCAACCTCACCAGAGGGTAGAGCCACACCCTGAGTGGCACAGCATGTTCTCCATTCTCTCCCAGCATGTTGGGAAGGTTTCTGTAAACACTCACAGCGTCACTGAAGGACGTTGGGTTGGAAGGTAACTTGAAGTCTCCATGAAATGTGCAGCTAAATTTTTCAACTGCTGCTTTCTCTTCTTCGTTCATGTTGAGTGATGCCTCAGCATTTGCTGTGAGGAATTTCAGTTTATTGAATGTGAGGTTCGCCTCCCCCTCCACTTGTTTCTTATCCTCCTCTGAGGATGATTCTCTGTCAAACACAAAGTAAGCACCAGCTCCGTACAAGATGGCTGTGACAACATGAGTGGCTGTGTTGTCCTCAAACACATTGGGATGAGATACCTGTCCATGAGCCAGGTGAGACATCGTTAATGTTTCAAACTTTGTTGTCGTTTTGTACTGAAGAGTCATCCTGGCTTGTTTGTGAGATTTCTTTGTGTCTTGGAAATATTTTGCTGATCCTCCCACATTCACCAGTCCTCCCAAGAGACTCAACTTCAGAGAGCCAGAGATCTTTAATAAATTTGACTTCTCCTCAATCGAATCTGATGTGGTGACATTAAATTCAGTGTTATGTTGAGTTTGTACACTTGTATTATTTTGTAGCTGATCAAGATCCCACAGAGTTACGCCTGTTGACAAATCAATGATACAATGTTAATCAACAAAGACTTGAAATACTACAGTTTAAACTCACATGTCTAACATTAAGCATTATGTTTTCCAAATGATACGTATATTAGTTTCTGAAGTATGTGTCACCATACTTTTTAAACTGTGTATTAGTTTATCTATTTGTGTATTCATGTTAAGATTCACTGAGACACTCAACACATCCATCAGGTCCTACCTGGAATAAGAACATCCTTCCGAGAGTCATACAGCATGCCGAGCTGGAACGGTCTTCCCAGGGCTGCAGTCTCTATGGTATCATTATCAGATGAGGCCATGGTGTCGATAAATTTCAACTGGAAGACAAACATAAAATTTACTTTATTAGAACCTCTAACTAATTAAATAGTCCTACGATGATTTGGATAGAGTATGTTATTGATCTTCAAAGGGAAATTGCAGTGTTGCAGCTGCAATTCACATAAATCACAAAACGCAAAACTCACAGATGAGAATATGATGCAGCAGTCAGCCAAACATCCAGCTCAGTAATATTAGATGATACCATGGGTGTAATAGGTTGTAAATTGTGTGGCATCAAGCATCAGGCAAATGAACACAAGTCGTTTGTGTTTTGAATTTCATTTACTGACTTGAGTAGAGCAAATTAAGCCAAATTAGAAACATCCATTCAGAGGAAAAGCTGCAGCTCATCACATCGATGATGAAATCTCAAATACATGCAAGGACTATCAATTACCAATACTAATTCATTTGTGTTTCATGTGCCTCACATTAATGGGTTAATCACAGAGATAGGATGTACTGAAAAACCGAATGTCCCTGTATTTTAAAAAAACCTTCAAGGTGAAGAATTTTGCATTTCCTGGTTTATTTTTGTCAGTTTATTTCTGGTACCCCCATACATCCCTACATAAACAAGATTTTGGATCAAACATTTACAATACACAGTAAAAAATAAACAAGATTTAATAACTTATAACAAGCAATAACCTGTTTTAACCCAAACATCTGATCAGAGGAGTCAGTCTGTCCTTATCAGACACGAGTGAGTTTCAGTGTTGAGCAGTTATTCTTTTAGGTAGGGTATTGCAGATTTTCTCACACTTTCTAATTACTAAACCATCATTTTCTGTCCTGAGATATTAATGACAAACTAAGTTGCTATGATTTGCCGTCCATCTGAATAAATAAATATATCAATTCACTTACCTTTACTGTTGTTGAAGGAACCATGAAACTCTCAGGTCTGAGCACAAAGTTACTGCACATTCAGACTTTATAACCAACCCTTATCAGACATCAGGGGCGGAGTATGAATAACAATCGTGGCTGGACTTTAGACTCAGTCTGACCCACCAACACCCATCTGCAGAATTCATCACATATGGTCATGTCACACTTTACAAGAATCATGTAATGTTATAGTTAAATTATTGTTCACACAATTCAATTACAGAGTGAATGCTGATTATATTGTTGTAGTTTGTGAAGAAAACCTGTTCGATGAACACATTTTCATTACAGTCAACAACTACACAACACAGCAGCTACAGTCGAAATAACCTCGTAACTCTTTAACTACAGGTAAGAACAGAAATCAAAGTTCAGACTGAGCAGTGAGCATAATCACAAACGTTGAATACCTGATTGATTTCTGCTCTGTCATCATCAGAATAACAAAGTTATACAACATTATCAATAACCTCATAATAACCTCATATGTTTCCTGAAATATGAACTTTGTCTTCAGCATCATTTCTGTGTGTTCTGTTTGTCGGGGTTAATTTGACGTTGACTGGCTGTTTGACTGGTCAGCCTTTTATCTTTAATAGGATGACTGTATTAACATTGTATTTAGACTTAGTGGCTGGGTTGGTTGCATTATGCATTATAATGGTACTTTTACTGATTTATCGACCCACTACTTCAATGGTACATGTATCTTTTTTTTTTTGGAAGAAAAAACAATGAATTAAGAACTGAATTAACATTTCTTTATTTTATCACATGTACTCAATGAGCATTCTTGAGCAGCATTGTTTTGAACAGATCACTTATCACTATAGACTGATATTGTAATGACACACACACAAACTACAGTTAATGACTTTACAAGAAGTCACACCATTTCCCTGAAACCTCACTCTACAAACCTGAAAGTGAAAGTAAAATTTCTACATTTGCCACACCCTTACTGATAACTGCTTCCCACCCCTTTGTGATGAATGCTAAAGTTTTTCTTACTTTGATTTTAAACTTCTCACGTTTTAATTTCATTGGCTGTTCAAATGATCCAACATTTCACTAAAAATCAAACATTACACTAAAGTTTAAAAACTGAATCCAAGCATCTAGCGACCCCTTAGATTCACCAGGTGACCCTTCGGAGTGGCCCGACCCCTAAGATAAGACAAGGCAAGATAAGACAAGATAAGATAAGATAAGATAAGATGTACAATTAGAAATTGTGACACACAGTTTGCTGCAGAACTGCAGCCAAGATCTGAGATATTTTAAGGTCAACAACCTCAAATATTGAACTCTTCTAAACTCTTCTGATTATTCATCTATTTAACATTTCATTTATTCACCTCCTCTGTTCACTGACATTTTATTCACCACTTCATTCAGATGCTGAATGTAGTCGCTCTATCTGTTGTTCATGAGTCGTGTGAAGGAATTTCAGCATTAAAATCTCCTGAAACTCAGTGAGCACATGAACACAGTGACGCTGTGCACAGCTGGATTCACAGCTGGATCCTGGTCTGGAGTAGGTTTGTTTGCTGAAACTTTAACAAAAGACTAATATAAAATACAACTTCAGATTAAAATACCTTTATACTTTATACTACTATAGTCTTTTCCTATACATCTCAGTATAAATCATGTGATCATACAATGGTAATATGTATGATTTTCTGTAGAGCACTGAACAATGAGAGATTTTTTCTTTTACATTTACAATAAACAACAATTTATTATTTGAAACCCACATCTAACAAGAGCCTACCTGGTATCAAAATCAGCAACTCATGGCTAAACAAAATAGTTGCAAGAAAACATTACACCTGGGAACAGGCCAGCACGTGTGAGGCTAAAGCTAACTAGCATTAGCTTAACACACAACTTTAAGCGCAACTTATGAATAAAATTACTATTCCTGTACATAAACATCTGTAACTTTCTTAGAACATGTTACTAGTACTTACAGTTAAAATGCTACTGACTGAATCAAAGATGAGTTTAAACTATTAAACACAGCAATATAATGATAATAATAATAATGATAGTTGCAGCTCAAAAGTATTTTTCTTTTCTGAGGCCAGTATGATGAGCGGAGAAAACCCTATCGCTGCAGTTGCACTATTAACCCACTAGATGGCTCCACATGCACATATATATATATATATATATATAACATCAGTTTATGTCTTTTGTAGAGGTAATTTCTAACGGTTACACTAGTATATATTAAATCTTTATTGGCAAATGTATTGGAAACCCAATTACCGTTTTTTTTATGGTGTAAAATAATAATAATAATTGTAAAAATAATATTATTGTGAATTATATTTTTACAGTTACAACTCCACACACTGCAAACTCAATGAATCAGTTACACCTAATGACAACAGAAGTGTCTCAGAGGATCCTGAGGTGATGATCACTTCCAGACATTTTTTATTAATTTTTCATTTAGCATAAATCACATGATTGCCTTCAGTCCAACAGTGCAAGTCACAACACACAGTGATAACTCATCATTAACTCTGTGTCCATATGTTATTAGTCCTTTTCTTTAGATATCTGCATCTACAGGTAAAATCCAACCAGAGTCCCACAAAGAGCTGATGGACATTAACACTCAGGTTCAACAGAAGCAGCTCGAGCATGATGTTCATTCACAAACGAGTTTTAAAACTTCATTGAAACTTACATGAACACACTTTCATTAAAAAAATCATTGTCTGAGTTATTGGTGGATTGGACGAAGAAAATTTATAGAAAAAAACTAACATTAAAATATGACAGTGATGTATGGCAGAATAATACATTTGGATAGAAATGATAAACTGATGACATGATTAACATCAACATAATTACAACCATATAATGATCCTATCCAAAAACAAATACATAATTATTTATTTAATTTCACTCTTATACTTTATGAGATAAAATGCATGAATTAATCTTCCAGTTAAAGAATGAGAAGGTGTGTTAACATCTAAAAATCTAATAATGAAACTGAAGAAGAAAATAACAAAGTAAATCATCAGGTAAGTTTCATTGCTGTGTTTTATATTTATCTTCCCATTAACATATAAATTCAAGAAAATAAAATGGTCATGTGATGAAACTCATAATGTTTAAAGACTTTGAGACGTATCTTATTAGCAAGCACAGCTAACAGGGCTTTACATAGAGGAGCTAAAATTACTGTTATCTACTACAGAGACACTGATGAACTCTGTCTACTGGTGATTGTTTCACATGATCTGGTATCAGAAGGTATCAACTACTGAACCAACTGCTCACATTGTTGAATATCCCCTTGACATTGGACTTCATCTTCTCCAGTCGTGACTTTTCTTTTCCAGTGAGATCGATTCCCTCTACCACCTTCTTCAAAAGAACTGCTCCCTCTCTTACACTCTGTAACTCTTTAATACGCTGCTTAAATCCAGGTTTGGCCTCATGTTCCTCTGTCTGTATCAGGAGATCAATGTAATCTGGAGTAGACAAAGGATCTGGATGAAGTGCAATCTCCCTCAGACGTTTCAGGCATTTAATTAACGTTCCCATGATTTCTACAACTTTCCCCTGCACCTGCTCATATTCTAATTCCAGTTGTTTGATGATTTTCTCTGCAGTCATCTTCTTTCCCAGCGCTGCCTCATATTCGCTCTTCAGTTCCTGATACGTCCTCTTCTCTGTTACACGTTTTGTGTCCCATCGGTACGTCATGTTGAAATGGTCAGTCCATGGACACTTTCCTGTGCACACTGTGCAGTTTCCATTTTTCATTGCAGAACACCGTATTTTAGCCTCATCTCTTGGTATCTTACAAGGATAATGGCAGGTATAGTTGCACCCATGGCAGTTGGTGACAAATTTTCCTGGTTCAATATTAATCTTCTCAGATTTTTCAATTGGCACTTCATATTCAAAGTCCTCATTCTCCTTCATGTGGGTCTCGTGGTTTTTGAGTGCAGCTTTCGTGTTGTTTATTTCCTCCAATTTTGACAAACCTTTTCGAATCATTGGCTGCACCCCTTCAACCGTCACCCCAAGCTGTTGACGCTCTTGGAGAACCTCCTTTGTCAGGGTCAGACTCTGGGGTTGCATGGTGGTTAGATGAGTGAAGAATGTCTTCATGCTGACTTTCCCCATTTTCCAGAACATGTGATCAAAGTTGTCCTCATCATTTTTGGCTCCTGTATTTTTGGCAAAAACCACAGAGTTGTTGAATTTGAAATGGAGAATAGACCCATCTGGGTTTCTAGCACATGGTATCTCTGCAGCTTTGATTGCCTCCAGGACTGGGGGTGATTTGCCATCAGCAAAGGTGACCAGAGCCATGATGTTGCTGGCAATGTCCTTCCCAAAAATGGAGAGGATGGCATCAAAGATGTATCTCTGTGTGTGTGTCAGACGGGCTAAAGCAGACTGTACCACAAAGCACACTGCGTCAATGCTGTCAATTCCACCCCTAACTGAGAAAAACTCTCTGATTTTCTCTGTGATTTCTTTGTCTTGTTTGATTCCTCTCGTGTCTCCAAACCCTGGAGTGTCGATGATTGTGAGGGAGTAAGGAACTTGGAAACCGTCTGTGTGGTAAATCTGATAGGCTGTCACCTCTGAGGTCTGACTGCATGCTTGTGTTTTGTTAGTTTCTTCATTTATCAGTTTAAATCTCCAGTTGTCATCCCAGTCGACTCGTAGAATGTAGTTGATCATGCCGTTGATGAGGGTGGTCTTGCCAGATCCAGTGGCTCCAACAACCATGATGGTTTTGTTTGATGCATTTTTGGTTGGTGCCTTTCCAAAAACCTTTTTGTTGAACTGACGAACTCCTGCTGGTTTCAGATTAAGTAGGTAGACTGGTGGATCACCTGGGAGCACAGTGCACTTCTTTTTTTCCAGTGGTTCTTTCTTAGTTTTAATCTTGAGTTCTTCACCAGGGAGACTGACTCCAACACCAACATCTGTGCACATCCTGATGGAGTAGATCGTATCCTGTTTCAGGTTGTTCAGAGTGAATGTGTACACCTCTGTCCCTGTCTTTTTGCTCTGCCATTCATTGCTCTTCTCTTCCTTGAACTCAATGATGTATCCTTTAACAGATTCACACTTTTGAACAGACGGGACGCTCCATGTCAGAGTGATAGAGTTTTTTTTCACTTCAGTGTCTTTTACCTGAGTTGGTGGACCAGCCGCTGTGAAGGTTACAGCACTGCAGACATCGCTGCTGACAGCGTAGCTGAGTTTGCCCACAGCTGTGGCTCTGATCTCATACTCAGTGTCTGGCTTGAGTCCTGACAGAGTTACTGCCTTGTTCTTCTTCAGTGGTTGTGATGCCCACTGAGGGTCCTGTTTCTGTTTGATTCTGTATTCTACTCTGTTCTCTACAGTGGCAGAGGCTGGTTCAGACACTCTCACTGTTATGCTGTCATGTGAAACAGCAGTAGCTGTTGGGCTGGAAGGTTTTGATGGAGGAACAAAGCAGACTGGTTCATCAGACCCTTCTTCATATATGAAAATACATGCCCCAGGATGACTTCCATCGTATTTTGATGCAGATATGAATTTGGTGTCATCACTGGAGCTCAACTTCTTCAGTTCTTCAAACAGTTGTAGTTGTGTCCTCATTGTCTGTCTGGTTTCAGTGGAGAGCCACTCTGTGTTTCTGGTCTGTAGATCAGAGGATTCTCCAGCAGTGTCCACCATTCCTGCTGGTTTCAGATGATTGGACAGTTTGACCAGGAAACTATCAGGCTGGTCTACTGAGGTAAATGCAAAGCACACCACATTTCTGACATCTAAATCAGACAAGAGGTCATCCAGCTTGTCGTCCATCTTCACACCTAGTTTCTCCAGTCGCTTCATAAAGGATTTCAGTGTATCTGATTCCCTCCCTTTGGTTTTTAGCCACTGATCCATGTCTTTGCTATTGAATGGTGACTTCTCATGTGCCTTAAGGATGTCCTCCAGGGTACTCTCCTCTTTCCCACCCCCTCGGATTGAAGGAAGGACTGACCCGAGCTTCTGCATGAAGTCAAGCTTGTACTGTTTGCACATCTGCATCAAATCCTGAACCTTCTTTTCCACGGAAGGAAATGTTGTTGCTGTGGTGTCTTTCAGTATGTCACTGCATCTCATCTCTGTCTGGTTTAGAATCTCGATTGTTTCTGATGAGTTTCTGATGAGAGCATTGCTGATGTCTCTTTGGAGTCTTGCTGCTCTTGAATCCAACCTCACCAGAGGGTAGAGCCACACCCTGAGTGGCACAGCATGTTCTCCATTCTCTCCCAGCATGTTGGGAAGGTTTCTGTAAACACTCACAGCGTCACTGAAGGACGTTGGGTTGGAAGGTAACTTGAAGTCTCCATGAAATGTGCAGCTAAATTTTTCAACTGCTGCTTTCTCTTCTTCGTTCATGTTGAGTGATGCCTCAGCATTTGCTGTGAGGAATTTCAGCTTATTGAAGGTGAGGTTCGCCTCCCCCTCCACTTGTTTCTTATCCTCCTCTGAGGATGATTCTCTGTCAAACACAAAGTAAGCACCAGCTCCGTACAAGATGGCTGTGACAACATGCGTGGCTGTGTTGTCCTCAAACACATTGGGATGAGATACCTGTCCATGAGCCAGGTGAGACATCGTTAATGTTTCAAACTTTGTTGTTGTTTTGTACTGAAGAGTCATCCTGGCTTGTTTGTGAGATTTCTTTGTGTCTTGGAAATATTTTGCTGATCCTCCCACATTCACCAGTCCTCCCAAGAGACTCAACTTCAGAGAGCCAGAGATCTTTAATAAATTTGACTTCTCCTCAATCGAATCTGATGTGGTGACATTAAATTCAGTGTTATGTTGAGTTTGTACACTTGTATTATTTTGTAGCTGATCAAGATCCCACAGAGTTATGCCTGTTGACAAATCAATGATACAATGTTAATCAACAAAGACTTGAAATACTACAGTTTAAACTTATATGTCTAACATTAAGCATCGTTATCTGAAATGACATGTAAATCAGGTTCTGTTAGTATGTCACAATAGTTTTTAAAGGTTTTGTAAGTGATCATTACTGCCACTAGATATCACACTAGACCACCAGCATCTCAGACCAAAACAACTGCCTCAACAACACCCACCATCCCCCTTTCTATTTCCAGCAAGGTGTTATGAAGCCCAAGGAAAGTGTCCACTAATCACACAATGAGAATAACAACTGAATAAAGGTACTCTGTGTACATGAGAGCCAACAAAAGACATGTAACATCATACACCCATCATGTTACTTATGCATCGAGGAGAAAAAAAAAAAGTTTGAGTCAAGCTGGACCCTTAAGAAGTTCATAGGGTTCTCCTCTCAGTAACGCCAGACAAGTATTGGCTCCAGGGTCGGATTGGTGAAGAAATTCAGCCTTGGAGTGATCCACTGGGACCGGCTGCATGAATGGGAGTTGGCAAACTTGATGGACGTTATGATCATCCACCGGCTGACCAGGGTCAGTAGTAGTAGTAGCAGAAGTCAGTTCGACTGTGATCCGGTCTTATCTCTTTATTTGTCAGAGGCCTTTTTAGCTGAAATTTTAATTCTTCAGCAGAGGAAATTCTGGAGGGTCACTTTCAGCTGAACAGTATGTACTGCATTGTGTCAGCTCGTGTGATGTAGTCCCTGTGTCTTAATAAATGTAGGTAGGAATAATGGTTTAACAAGGAGACACTCACATACACTAACATGCCAGCTACCAAAACAAAGACCAGAGAAGCTTGGATCCTGACACACAGATGGGATGCAACTTCATTCTCTTCTCAGGATGCCATTACGCCACTATATTAATGTTTAGAATCTCGTTTAAAGAACCTTTAAACTGAGTATTGGTTTATTTATTCGTGTATTCATGTTAAGATTAACTGAGACACTCAACACATCCATCAGGGCCTACCTGGAATAAGAACATCCTTCCGGCAGTCATACAGCATGCCGAGCTGGAATGGTCTTCCCAGGGCTGCAGTCTCTATGGTATCATCACCATATGAGGCCATGGTGTCGATAAATTTCAACTGAAAAACAAAACACAAAATGTACTTAATTATTAGAAGCTGTAACTAAATAGTCTTATGATGCTTTAGATAAAGTATGTTATTGATCTTCAAAGGGAAATTGCAGTGTTGCAGCTGCAATTAAAGAAAACCCCAAAACACATATAATTACATTTAAAATAAACTGAATAAAAACAGAATTTAAGATGTAGCGCTGACTGTGCAAAATAAATGAATAATGTGCATTTTATTTTGCCACTTAGAGGGTAAATTTCCTTTAATGGCACAGAGGGGAGTCACTGGGGTGGGCAGGAATGACTTCCTGTACCGGCCCTTATTACATCAGAGCTGAAGGAGCCTGTTGTCTGACAAGTAGTTTGTGTAGGGGATATGAAGTCTTCCATATTGTTTAACAGTTAATGTATCAACCCTTTCTCAACAAGCAACTTCAGGGGTTCCAGAGCCGCAGCACAGTTCCTTACTGTCATTGGCTCTGATGCTGCTGCCCCAAGAGATGGTTGCAAAGAAAATTGTACTTGCAACAACAGACAAAAAGAAGACATGCAACATCTTGCTGTGCAAATTAATGGACCCAGGCTTCATTAAGAAGTATAGTTTGCTCTGTCTCTTCCTGCAGACAGTTTCTGTGTTACACTTCCAGTCCAATATGTTGTCAAGGTAAAAGGCCAGGTAGATGTAGACCTGCACCACCTCCACTTCTTCTTCCAGAAGGGAAAGAGTGCGCAACGTAGTTCTTGTCCTAGTCCACTGTCTCTTTTGTCTTGGCCACACCCCACATCTGCAGAGTCATCTGAAACTTCCTGCAAATAACAGGACCCTGACTTGTACAGGAAGTCTGATAATGACTTTGAAACGGATAATAAAAAAATAAAAATAAAAGGCTAAATTCTTTGGAGTTTGAACCAACAGAAGGCTACACAAGAAAAATACAGCTGCAACGCTGTAATCTGACAACTTCAGGCTACAATCATCATTGAGTTTGTTTTCTATGAACAGTACATTAATAACATGCTTCAACGTCACTTAAAGGCATGGTCATCCACCAAGGGAGGAAAAATGCCTGAATGAAAGAGTACAATGTCCCCGCATGGAACAGTACTTGTTAGGAAGTAGCTCAAGTCAGTTGGTTTAAATCCAGTGGTGGGCTGAGCACCACAGAATATCAGTACCCCTGCTATAGCTGAATGAGGAACTGGCACACAGAATAGTGGACATCATGAAGCTGCTGAACAGCAGGGACAAATCAAGCAGACTAGGAAGGAAACATGCAGTGGACAGAAAACAAAGGTTACATGGCCATGGGATTCTGAAGTCGAGGAATAGCGTTGCATCAATGAGGATATCAATTTTGGTAGGATTGAAGGGTACAGTGTCCACCCTGAATCTGGTTCTGTTGGAGGTTTTTTCCTGTTAACAGAGATTTCTCCCCACTGTCACCAGGTGCTGCTCATTGCGGGAACTGTTGAGTTTCTCTCTAAAATATTGTCAGGTCTTGACTTTACCCAGTAAAGGGCCTTGAGATAATGTCTGTTGGGATTTGGCACATATACAATACAATAACTGTTTCAAATCCCTGTTGGTTTGGCTAGTTAGAAACATGAAACTTGGCCAGATAACTGTAAATTTTGTGCATGTGCCCGACTTATAAGGGGCACCACAAATGTGTAACTGTGGATCCGGTCGGCAGAAATTCACCAAAATTGCTGTGAATGATTGTGGGGCAAGTATTGACAAAATCTGAAGTGCCAAATAAATTGAGGCAAGTGGGCGTGGTCTTTCACATAAATCAAGATGCCTTTGAGCAGTCTTGAATTAACTCACTGGAGACATCCAATGCCATCTCCTTAAAATACAAACCAAGCTTCATCTGATGAAAGGGGGACAAATGGTGGAACTTTGAGAGCATCATTTTCTGAAATGCTGCATACATTGAAATCATGAATAACAAGACTCACAACAAATCCTCTAAACCAGTGATTCTCAACTGGTGGGTCCTGACCCAAAAGTGGTTCAGGACAGCTGGTCAAAATAAATAAATAAATAATATTTGATGCGCATCTGATGTTGGAGCTGTCTTTTATTTGAAAAATATATAGTTTTACAGGCATACATCAGAGACGTGTGTAGCCTAGCGCCGTTGCCATAGTAACCATTATTTGATTGTGTCGATGTTTGGAGGCAAGATGGCAAAGCGTAAATATGACCTGGGATATTTAAAATGTGGATTTTCGTACATCGAGGATAAAAAGGGACAGAAACCCCAGTGTGTGATATGTAGTGAAGTGCTTTCAAATGAGAGCGTGAAACCATCCAAACTGAAGCGGCATTTAGAAACAAAACATCCCGCATCCAAAGACAAGCCAGGCAGCGATATGCATAGTGCAATATCAAATTTGGTTTCCTTATTTATTTTGTGCAGTTTTGAAATTTAATTTAATTTAATAAACTTTTGTACATGAAATTGTCATGTTCCTCCTCAGTTTCTTAATGATATGTTCTGAAATGCACTTTTAAATATGTGTATTTATGTTTTTAAAAAGTGACGTGTTTTTGAAGACTATTTTTGAAAAATAAATTTGCTTGGTTTGAATTCTTTAAAAGTGGGTCACGACTTAATGCCCAGTGGAAAATGTGGGACCCGGGGTGAGACCAGTTGAGACCCCTGCTCTAAACTACAGGCTGTGCTCTCCATACTAGAGAAATTCAGAAAATACATTTCCTGTTTATTATTGCAACATAAAAGTTCTCTCTCACGTTTTATCACCAGCTCTGTTTCTGATTAAGACATTGATGATGCATTTTCACTGTTACCTACACAGAGACTCTCTGACACTGACACACACACACACACACACACACACACACACACACACACACACACACACACACACACACACACACACACACACACACACTGTGCTCTTAGTGACAATGGGACAATGGAGAGAACTAAACGTTCAGGGTGTGGTCAAGTGTTTTTCATGAGAGCGGAAACACAAGCTGTTGTTCAGCGGGCCACATTTCCTGAGCTAGTGTCTTGATGCACGTACACTCACAATGCAAAAGTGGCCTGATCATTAACTAAGAAAGAAATCAAATAGAATCCCTTTCAGTAATAAAGCCAAGTGGTTCATTTGAGTTTCTGTGCAACACAAGCTGCGATATTAACAAACGTGAACAGTTTTCTACAAGACATCACGTCAGCTGTCTGGAGTATAATTGGGTTAATGACATCACTTTTTAACTCTTTTAACAACTTCCTGATCCACAGGCTGTTCATGAAAGGATTTTTTTAAATAGTCGCAATGTAAAATATAATTCACACCACAATTTGGCTGCACCAGTTCACCAGTCCTCAGAGGGGATCTTAAACAGTTTACATTGAAATCGATCACAGAACCCAAACAGGTTCCCATTTGTCCTCTAACACTGCCATGTAGTGGACTTTTAGACAAACACCACATTAAATGAATTGATGTTGAAGTTCTGTTTCCTTAATAAGTAGAAGTCTTTAAGAAATGCAGATTCTAATAATGTCGATATTATGTGTATGTCAATATGATTATTAATAATGTCAGTACTCCTAGACCTCATTTCATTGTTAAACATGTCAGACAAAGACACTAAGAACATGAATACTTGTAAGACTAAGGAAATCACACAGCTTTGTTAATGCCACTAAAATCACATCAAGACTGAAAACTGAATTAAACTAACAGCTCAGTGTGTTCAGGTACTTACCACTGATCAGGAGGGAGAGAGAGTTGTCTGCTTACTCTGTAGCTTCTTTATATCGTCTGCGCGCACACACACACGCACACACACGCACACACACACACACACGCACACACACACACAACAGTAATGACTTTACAATAAGTTTCCCCCCGAAACCTTAAAACCTGAAAGTGAAAGTAAATTTTCTACATTTTCCACACCCTAACTGATAACCGCTGTAAAACTCAAGGTTATTTTCCACAATGTTTCATCAGTCATTAGCATGTTGACTATCCACTGTCCATACTGTATCCACTCACATTTATTATTAACTGATTATAAAATTGAACGTGGTAATGAACGTGTTGCATGACGGACGGCAGGAAGTCGACCACTGAACAAACAACCAGGTTTTAAACAAACAACAAAGAAAGAGGAAACTTATTCAGCATGACTGATGTTCAAACATGTTTCTGTCTCCATTTTATTCATAATGTTGCTTTTTGTTCAAACAGTCGTATTATATTCAGGCCAGTACTGCATTTAGCATCATGCTAACATCTGACAACAGGCTACTCTGAATGTGATTGGACAGTGAGCGGTGTAGGCAGAGCTATGAGCACACCTGGCAGGTACATGAACACACAAACTCACAGAATGAGAGGAGGACAGTAAAAATCTGTACACGGTCATTAAAGGTCATTTCAGAAGAAAGTCTCAGTCTTAACTAAAATAAAATAAAAACTTTGGAGGGTTGATTTATTTTCTTTTGATTTTTCATGTGATTCTGTGAATTAAATCAAACATCAACCTCGACTTCTGTAGTTTAATCATGAATTAACACCAGGAGAGGTGAGTGAAGGGAAAGTCTACATTTTAATGAAACGTTGCCGTCTGTTGCTGCATTTAATACTGTGACGTTCAGGTTTGTTCAGAGAAGTGATGACTCAGCTCTTTAATCATCTTAGTGATCTTGTTGTTTTAGTTTCCCCCCAACAGCTGGGTCCTGTCTCACATGGTCCAGTGTTTAAAACACAGATTTCTACTCTATTTAAAAACATCACCCTCAGATTCAACTGTGCAAAATAGTCACAAAACTGATTCCCATCAACCCTCTGGCTGTTACAGGAGAAAATCAAGCTTAGGGAACATAGCTCCATGAAACACCACCGTGGTTGAATGTAGGGCAGAATTCAGCATCTGGTCCACAGGAAGTGTCAAAATAAAAGTTCAGTTTAAAGGCATTCACACGGGGGTGTTGGTGTAAACATGACGACGGGTCCAGAAACCTCACGAGCTCTGAACAATCAGAGGAGAAGAAGAAGAGTCAGAAAGAGAAAGTAAAGCACCGTCCTGCCACTGATCCGAGGAGGAGTCCATCCCTCTCCCACTCACAGGAAACAGGAATCAAACCTGTGGCCTCTCCGAGTCTCTGACCTCCCTGCAGTAACATCACAGGAAGGCTGCAACTAACCACCACTTTCATTTGTCTCTGAATTTGTCAAAAATGACGACAAATACCCATAAAAGCGACACGATTCGTCCCAAACACGAGGGACCAGCTGACACAGCAGGTCCTCCTCTCTGGATGTTTGTATCTGTACAGGTGTTTTTGTTCATCTGCGACGTCGGCTCAGGTAGATGTGTGCAGAGCACGAGGTCACCTGAGGCCGTGCACCTGACAGGAGAGTGAGGAAGACGTCTGTCAGTTGTGTCCTCTTCTTCTGTGGTGGTTTAATGGCAGCGACTGGAGACTCACCCACCTGCTGTTTATCTCCATCAGTCGCCTCACGTTGACAGCAGCAGAGGAGGGAACCAGACGCCGCTCAGGTTTGACCTCAAAGGTTCAGACTGGAGCGACGACACTCGACTGATCAAACTGCACTTTCCTGAGAAGAGCTCTACTCATCAGAAACAAGTGAAGCCACTTGTGTGGATCTGATCACAGCTGGACTCATGCACATGTGGTTGGTATGGAGACTGATGAGAACTAATCTGAGCCCGAGGAAACCGTCCACCAAATTCAGGACGTGGTTTCTGATCATTGGTGATTCTGGTCAACAGTTTACTGAGATGTTTTATTAAAGGATGAGGATTTTAAGTTTCAGATCATGAGGCTTGATTTTCTGCTGTGTAGACTCCTCGGAGGTTTTCGTGGGCATCTGTCATCATTTTTGACATTTCCAGGCCTGAAGTGATGAGAGCTGGAGACACTGAAGGCACAGCTGACTGAACTGTGACGCTGCTCGTCCTGTCACACGCCACCGCAGGAAGAGAAGTCACTCAGTCGTCTGGTCAAATAAATAATAAAAAGAAGGAGGAGGAGAGCGGCGTCCCGGTCAGGCCTCTGTACTCTAACTCGTTGGTGTCTGTTTGTGTCCCTGCAGGACACTTCCTGTCTGTTAAGACAATTTGGTTTGTAACATTTGGACCCGTTTACTGAGAGAGTGACGCCACAGACCTCCAACAGAAACTTTAAAACCACAATCCAGAGGTTTGTTTTCACGCCGACAGGTGGTGTCTGTGTTTAAACTCACTGTTGGAGGTTCTGTCTCAGGTTCGGTCTCTGGCTGACACTGGCAGCGCTGAGATTTGGCAGCTGGTAGGTGTTTGTTCTGAGAGTACGGGGGGGAGGGGTTTAACAGAGCGGGGAGGAGGGGGAGGCGGCTCCAGGGGGTCACCAGTAGAAAGAGCGGGAGAGGAAGTTGGAGGCGGCACCGAGCCAGCTGGTCCCGTCCTGGCCGGACCCCACCCGGCTCACCGCCTTGTCGGGCTCCTGAGACGGACTCTCGTCCTCCGGCAGGTAGTCCGGCAGGTCCACGTTCTGCTCCACCTCCACCGAACCGTCCTCCGTCAACGGGATCAAAACCTGGAGACAGTGACAGAGAAGAGACGCCACAGATACAGATGTGGAGGATGATGGGGTTCTGATGGAGTCAGGAGACCGGCTGCAGGTTGGCTTCAATCATAATACGAAGTCCCACAGATTCTTGTTTTGGCTCCTCCTTTTATTTTACATTC
>NC_079375.1:26911038-26993538 GCF_021018895.1 Seriola aureovittata | reverse complement strand
GTCAATGTTTGCGATAAATAATGATAAAATGATAAATAAAGTTGTTTAGGGATTGATTTAGGGTTGTGGAGGGACGGGACCCGGACCAGGGAAGAACACATTACATTTTGGTGCTGATCTACTTTCCTTAATGTGTAGGACTGATTGACTGGGCCGAGGTACATGAGTGCTGTTCCAGATCAACCGAATCAAGTGTGCAAACCTGTAACTGGAGAACTGAGACCAGAATCCTGAGGTCTATCTGAACCCCAGTCTCCAGATACTTCAGACTTGACACTGTGGTGGACTGAAGCCTTTTAGTCGGTGACCAGTCAAACACACAGTTCCTCCACTGTGAGGATTTCCTGCGTTTCCTATCACAGTCTGCTGGTCGGGAGCTCCGATGGACATTTTTCTGTTTCACTGAAAAATAGCCTGATGAACCAACAGTGACTCCAATCATTAGCTGCAGTCCCTCTTCGGTTTTAATAACTTCAGAAATTTAGCAAATGACATTCAAGTTCAGTTTGAGAAAAACTTCAGATTCAAGCTGAAGTATGAGTCGGCCGGGTGAACAGCAGAGACTCACTTCTGCATTACGTTCTGGAGGCTCAGCATCATCCCCAACTCCCCCTTCAGCTTCTCCTGGTTGGCCCGACATTCTGCTAGGTAACGGATCGCCTGTAACATCAACCAATCACAGTTATCCACATGCTCAGTGGACAAAGAACCAGCAGTACCACACCTGAACCTTTGTCTTGAAATGTAAGTGGGCATCCTGACCCTCTCTGCAGGAGGGTCAGAGTTACCACCTGGATGTCAGCCAGTGTAAACTAATGTCAGGTTATGGCAGCTCACCAGCAGGGCAGAGTAGACGACCTGAGGGTTTGGGTGGTCCAGAAACAGGATGAGTCCCGGCAGGCAGCCATGGTCCTGGACGATGGCCCTGCGGTTCATGGGGTCGGCGGCCAGGTCCCGCAGTTGGTTGACCACGGCCAGGGCGTCCGGCTCCGCGCTCATGGCTGATGTTCACTCGCCCATGCACGAACCAACTGAGGACAGCAGCAACAAACATCAAACACTAATACGACTCTGAAAAGTTCTGGTTCTTTAGTTTTGTTTGCTCTGAGTAACTAAGAGTGGAGGCACAGGAGAGCTGGAGAGAGTGATGCTGCGGTTTAAGATGTTTTCTACAGTAAAATGTGACGCGGTGAGAAACGTGGCAGAAATAAAAGCAAATGATTTAATTTCCGGATCTTTGGCACAAAGAACATCACATTTCTCTAATGGTGGAACGATTCTCGGAAGTTTGTGTTCAGTAACTTACAGAGTAATGAATCAGTCCTGTGCTTAGAGTTATAGTAAATGGCCATAAGTATGTGGACAGTCCTGTCCAAACACCAAAGAAAGGAAACAAAGAAGGGTTTATGTTTATGTCCTCCATCTGTTACAGGGGTCCCTTCAGTCAGCTGTATGAAGGTGTCTGAACAGACTACAACATATCAAACCCACTGGTCTCTCAGGTCACAAGGCAGCACCTGACAGCTTATTCTAAATCTGCAGATTACATTCAGTATTTATGCAGCTGAAGTCTGGAACAGTTTACTTGCTGGTCTGAGAACTGCACCTTGTGTTAAATAGAACCTCTGGACTTATTATATCAATCCAATTAATTTGAATATAAAACTGAAACTCAGCAGCACTGGCAGCGACAGTGATGTGACAGGTAACTGAATGGATCCCGTGTTTTCTTCTCTACATCAGGTTACAGTGTTCCTACAGAACTCTCTGGCTCAGACACCTGATCTCTCCGGGTCCAGCCTGGACAGGAAACACTGCCGCCCTGAAGCCGAACATCTGTCGGTTTAATGAAGCTACAGTCACTCAGACATGTGGACAACCTGTTGTCTCAGTCATCCAGCTGAAGCTCAGAGCTGTCTGGACATTTTACACCATTTACTGAGGTTAAATAATAATTAGAGGATGAGACATTTGTCAAATTTACCAGACGCTTCTCAGTGTTTACGGTATTTGGTTGTGTGGACGGAGCGTTACATCCAGGTGTCAGCGGACAGCAGACCCGGGGACCTGCTACCAGGGGCGGGTGTTGTCACCCGTCTGCCCGGCTCTCGGGCGGTGTATTTCGGGTGAGAACAGCTGTGTGAGGCGGCAGCTCCGCCGGTTCTGTGAGCTAACAGGAGGAATGCTAACAGCGCTCACCTCTGACGGTCACCGGCACCGAGCCCCGGGCTAACGGCTAACGTTAGCGTGTAGCTGTCCGGTTAGCTTCCCCTCCGTCAGTCCCACGTATGAACCACAGGTGACGGTGACGGTTTCCAGCAGCGGCTGGAGGCGGGAAACCGTGACTCACTGATTAATTTAAACTCGACTTCAGTAAAAACACGATAACGTCGCTGTTTACACCGACAGGAAATAAACCGAGGTCAGTCTTCCTGCCGGAGAGCAGTCAGGCTGGCGACGTAACATAAAGGCCTGTGATTGGATGGACGGCGACCACCTGAGTCTGCTGACCAATGAGCTGCACGGATCTAACAGCTAAAGGTCCCACGCCCTGTAGGCGTCAGCGAACTGATGCAGGATCAGTTTCTGAGCGTCAGGAGAATCCCGTGTGTGTCACCGGGTCCGGCACCATGGACTGGGTCCGGCTCCACGGACTGGGTCCGGCTCGGTCCGGCTGTCTGTGTCACCTGCTTCACCGAGTCTAACATTAACGGTCCTGAGGATAACCGGGATCCTGAGACCTGTTCTCAGCTGATCCGGTTCTGGGAGAGTCATCTGGACCTTGAGTGACGGGATGAATATGAGATGAAGCAGTGAAGCTGAGAGTGATGCTCCACCAGGTGATGAAGAACATGAGCACAGAACCAGAACAGACAGAAGCTGCAGACTCTGGGAGAAGTTTTAGATAAATCATATTATCAATGACCTGGTGTTTCGTGCTTTGAGTGTGATGATGTTCTGAAATCCTGGTGCAGATGAAGAAAAGTTTACAGTAACTCAGTCTGACTGAAATGATCATTTATAATCATGAAGTATTGATAATTTCTTCTGGATCAACATGAGGATTCTACTGATCAATAAAAATATCTGCTGCTCTTTATTCTTTGACACTTTATTGGAAACGCTTCTGTCCAGCGATCCGATTGGTCAGCAGTCGGGCTGCTGACATGTTTTGAACTGATCCTCTAAAGTTAACTTGCAGCAGCTGTTACCACGGTGATCCACCATAGTTACCATGGTGATGTACCCTGGTTTAAAGGGAGCCAGCCTCGTGATACTGGAGAACCTGAGTTCAGCCTAAGTACAGCTGGATAACCCACTGATCCGGCTTCATGGTGCAGGTTCCTGTAACTCAGCGTTTCACTGAGGGACTTTTTCACTGATCAGCACTGATCCAACACTGGATCAGATCAATGAACCCTATTCAAGCTCCATTCATTCCCCAGAACAGAAACAGGATCAAAAGTCTCTTGTTGACAGGTGTGATGGATCAATATGAAGAACAATCACAAAGAAAAGTGAGAAATACATACACGTCGTTAGTTGTATGTATTAAATGTATTAACCAGATAATTATTTAACCTTGAAAAGGTGTTTTAATTTCCACGTTGTCCAGCAGAGAGCAGTAGAGACCTGCCAGTACCAAGCACTGAACAGCCACTGAGGGAACGACCAACGCTATTGTAATGAATGTGACAGATACAAAATGTTCATCCAGGAACTGAATCACCAGCAAAGACAAATCATAATCTAGATATAATCAATCAACACACACAAGCTGAATAATCAATAATCAAAACAAACAGAATAAATGCTTTTCAGATCAATGTGGAATATAATAAAAAGAAAAGTCAAATGTTGCATTGAATGAACCGAGACTTCAAACAAACGTCATCACACAGGAGCGAGAGCATTAGTCCAGTTTTAGCTGCTAGCACTAAGCTAACTGCTAACCTGCTGTGGAACACACGACCTCTAGATCTGAGAAAGATAACTTCTCTCTTCACTTAAACTTTGCTTCACACTAATGCACTGCTGCACCTCTTTTAAAATGTATTCCACTTTTTATTCATTTTTATTAACGAGTGAGTTTTATTTTCTCTCTTATAGTTCATTCATTATGGCATCCTTTACCCCCTCCCCCCCTCAAGGCCCCACACCCCAACTCTGCATTAACCCATCTTATCTTGACTTTGAAATGAGTCACATCGGCACATTTTGCAGGAAGATACATGATTATTTATTTATTATTTATTGACATCATTTATATTGAGCAGAGTTGATAGAAAGTCCTTCTGTGTTAAAGTGTCTGTGGTGAACGCTGTGCTCACGTCCACATTAAGCTGATTGGGGTTGATGGGTCACATGTTGTGTTCCTGAGATCAGATCTCTGAGCTGCATTAAAACACAGCGAGGCGATGACGCAGCAGGAGACTGAGACAGGTTTAATCTCAGCAGAGACACAGACTGTGTCGTCTTTCACTTCTCCGTCTCTGATCCATCATTTCATCACAGCCGCTCTCATTAAACTGTCTTACGGTGTATTTCTTTTTCACAGTTTATCAGGCTGCAGGGACACTACTACTCCTGGTTACCTTTGTGAGTGATGGTCTACAGTTTAAGGGATAGACAGTCACACATAACCTGCAATCTGCATGGCTGGATCACAGCGTTGTTAACACCTGCATTAGTGAGAGAGTCTGCAGCCGTAGAGTCACTCCTGAGGAATGATCAGTACTCTGTCCTAGAGAAACAAAACCACCAGATCTCCTGTTGATCACTACAAGACCAGCGTCTCTGAAAGGAGACAGAAGGTTCTAGAGAAAACGATGGTGTGGAGGCGCAGATCTCTCCTGCTGCAGTGACTGACTCTGCTGTGAAGCCCACAGTGACAGGAAGCAGCAAAACCCTGTACAAAAACATGACAGCTCCTCACTGAAGATTTACTCACCTCAGCTCCTCCTGTGATTCAACAACAGCTCCATCGAGTGGACACGACAACATGACATTACTCATTATAATAATGAACATGATGATTTAATTGGATAAAACAGAATCACCTCCTCGTGGTTGTATCCGTCCTCCACTCAGACTAGTTCCAGGTTCCATCCCTGTTAATCCAGAGTCAGAGAAAATATTAAACATTTGTGAGAGATTTTGTCATAGTTACTGTGAAGTCTTGAGTTACGGCTTAAAAATGTTTTGTGAGGTCAACTTCAACTTGACCTTTGACCATGAATATCTAATCAGTTCGTCCTTGAGTCCACATGAATGTTTGTGCAAAGTTAGAAGAAGTTCCGTGAAGGTGTTACTGAGATATCGTGTCCACGAGAATGAGACCGACGGACAACCTGAAAATAATGACTGTTGGGGGGGCGGAGAAATACGAGACTTTGTTTTGACAGAAACTTCATTATGAACTGAGCATCAGCTAATCAGATGAGATGTAAATGTACTGATGATAAAGAGGGAGGGCCAATGATGAAGAGCTCAGATCCCAAGGATCAGTGTTCTTCCTCTCCTCCTCCCCTCTCACTGCAGACATGAAACTCTGGCTGAGAAACATCCTGATTCTGACTCTCTGGATAGGTAACTCTTTAAACCTACTGACTGTTCTCCTTTAATCAATCATCTTTATTGATTCATCTCTTCCTCTGCATGTTCTGTTCTTCCCAGAGTGTAAAGGAGAAGACAGAGTGATCCAGCCAACAGCTGATGTCACTGCTGCTGAAGGACACACAGTTACACTTGATTGTTCATTTGAGACCAGCGTTACCTCGGATGCTAATTTGTTCTGGTACAAACAAGAAGAAAAATGACTTTCCCAAGTTTCTGCTCCAACGCTACTCTGGAACAAAAAATACTCAAGACTCTCAGGAAAACAGATTTAATGCTGAAGTCAACAACAGATCAGTTCCTCTGAAGATCCAGAAGCTTCAGGTGTCTGACTCTGCTGTGTACTACTGTGCTCTGAGGCCCACAGTGACAGGAAACACCAAAACTCTGTACAAAAACCTCTGGAGCAAAGACAACACAATACTCCACAACATCCACTAGAGGGAGTCACACACTGTTACACTTCAATGGTTTCTTATGATCCAGTCTAGATTCAGTTGACAACAGTAAACTGAACAACAAAAGCCACAATGATGGAGAGAGTTTGCTGCATCATTTAAATCTTTCACTGAAAATCATCAGATCTGGATTCAGGAGAAGAAAATCAGCTGATCAGAGAGTTGATCACAGTCGTCATAATAAACACAAAGTCTGAACGTATAATCTACAATGTTTTAGCCTGAATGGTGATAATTGCATCTTCACTTCTTCTTCTTCTCTGAACATGTTTCACATTCACAGTCAGACTTTCTCTACAGTTTGCAGCAGTGGAGCTTTTGGAGTTTTCAGAAAGTTGTTTCTCTCCAGATTGATTCAGGTGAATTTTCTGCAGGTTCCTCCTTCAGTCTGACCTTCCTGGATGATGATGATGATGATGATGATGATGATGATGATGCAGCATCACTGTCATTTCTAAAGCTTCCATCAGTCTGAATGGAAACAGAGCACAGCAAGAGGAGGAGCTACACAACTCAATATGAAAGGCTTCATTTCAGAGCTGAGAGCTGCTGAGTTCTCTCTATTGTTCATTCAGTACAAGTGAAAATAATGCTGCTGCTTTTAGTTTGGATCATGATCGTCTCCTTTCATTCTGGTAAGTTCTCAAAACATAAAGCAACATCTGAGAGTTCGTAGATGTTCATGGAAAAACAGGCTCTTTGGATTAAATACATTTTTTAAACATCAACTTCAGTCTAAAAATGTTTGAATATTTCATCCAAGTGTCATGTTGAAATATCTTTTTGTGTTTTTCAGGATCCTCTGAGGATTTAGTGAAACCATTTAAAGATGAAGAGATGGCTTCAGAAGGAGACACTGTGACTCTCTCCTGCAACTATTCAGGCTCTGTAGAAAGACTCTACTGGTATCAACAGAAGTCCAGTTCATCTCCACAGTTTCTCATCGCAGATTATTCAGAGAAAACACCAGGACTATCTTTACAACATGACAAGGAAACTAGAGAGTTTCATCTGAACATCTCCTCTGCTGCAGTGACTGACTCTGCTGTGTACTACTGTGCTCTGAGGCCCACAGTGACAGGAAACACCAAAACTCTGTACAAAAACCTTTGGAGCAAAGACAACACAATACTCCACAACATCCACTAGAGGGAGTCACACAACATTACACTTCAGGGCTCCATACATCACTGACAGATCACACAATGTGACTTATCACCATAACATGGTTGGTACCACAGACTCTGGAATCAACTGATTTTCTTCTTACTTTTATTAAAGATGTTTGTCTGTCGTTCTGTCCAGCTGTGATTTTTTGTGGTGTACCACAGGGTCAAATCATAGGTCCTCTCATTTTCAATGTGCAAGTACTTTTGATCCAACAATTTCTAAATAAATCATCAGTTTCTATTGTTTTACAGACTGTGATTATATATCATGTTAAAATCCTTCCTGCAACATCTGAGTCTAGAACTCAGATCCTTCTACTTGCCCCTACAATTCAGTAAACCAGGTAAAATCTATTGTTTCTGAACTGTCTGCCGATGTTATTCAAACTGCTGATACTCTATGTGTAATATTGTGTGATGACCTTTCCTTTCATCATCTGATGATAATCCTGAAATGATGATCTATCCTTTAAATCATCACAGAAAACCTTTTGTAAATCTGAAAGTAATGGTACAAATATCTGCTCCAGTCTGTTCGCCCTGAGTCAGCCATTCATTAGGTGGACAAGAAACAATTCCCTCACAGTATGAACAGATTTAGAGAAGAACAAACTATCACTAATGCAGAGATAAGACAAACTGCTTCTGTGTTAATACAAAACAGACTTTATAATCTCTTGGTGACTGTTGTGGAAAATATTGTCAGCTGAATACCTGAAAATCTATGGACACACACTACGTGGAAGTTTGGGTTATTTTAGACAATAATATTTAAATTCAGCTGATCCTTCACTATTTAAACTCCACTAGTGAGAGATCACACAATGTCAATCAAGCGTCTCCATGAACTGGTTGATCGATTAAACTCTCAGTTTCTCTGTTCTCTCAGGTCACAAACTCTTGTGGTGTGCCACAGGGTTCAGTCCTAGATCTTATAGTTTTATATTTACATGTCCCCTGTGTCATATTACTCATCAACAAAAACATCTGTTTCTGTTCAGCTGAGCATGAATATCTGTATGTTCCACTTAAAAACAGTTATGCTGACAGTATGAGTTGTGTTTTACAGTCTTTATGGAAAACTGAGAGCTGCTGTTCGATAACGTCTTTATACTGTGTGAATCCGAATCTGAAATTCTTTTATTTCTACAGCTGGAACAAGAAGCTGCTCCAGTCTGTTCGCCAGGAGGAAGAGTCACAGAGAGAAGAGAAAATACAGATCTAAGAGGAGACGGAGAGATTCAGGGAGGAGCTGAGCTGTTACTGAACTATAGAAGAGAGAGGAACTTCCATATTCAGCACAGTTCAATACACAAACCATCAACATTACCTTCATTCAACATGCTGTCATTGGACTATTATGTACTGTCTCTACTGTTTGTCTCTACTTTAACAGGTATGTGAGATCATGCAGGAAATGAATGTAAATTACATATTGAAACATTTACATCATGTTATAACAGAGTTCTCTGTTTCTTTAGGAGTCAGCTGTGAAAAACTGAGTCCAGTCAAGACTGAAGAGTTCAGTTCAGAAGGCAGCTCTGTTACTCTGTCCTACAACTACTCCACAAAGGCAGCTATCGGTGATTATTTCTTCTGGTATCGACAATATCCAGGAAAACCACCACAGTTCCTCATCTCTCACTCAGGGACAGGAAAAGAAGCATCAGATCCAGTCTCTGGACTGTCTTTTAAAGTGAGTGAAGATCAAACCAGAATGGATCTGAACATCTCCTCTGCTGCAGTGACTGACTCTGCTCTGTACTACTGTGCTGTGAAGCCCACAGTGACAGCAAACCCACAGTCTCTGTACAAAAACACAAGCTGACACACTGACAAGCTGCTGGAAGCCTTTTCTCCACACTGTTGAACTCTACTTTTTACCTCCACTAGAGGGCAACACAAGTTAGACCAGTTGTCAGTTGGGGGAATAACACAGGGCTGTGAATGAGCCCTGTCACTGTGATCAGGCTCCTCCTTCTGATCCACCATCTTAGTGTTGATGAAGACTAAACTGAGAGACCACAGCCTGCTTTATACTTGCTGTAGCTCACAGTGACTCAACACTGCAGACATGATGCCTCTGTTCATGTCAGTGCTGCTGGCTGCTATGTGCCTTGGTATGAACACTACTGTTTCTGTGATATCAATCCAACACTGACATGATTCTGTAACAGCACACTGATACTGTTTGTTGGTGTTTTACAGAATGCAGAGCACAAAAAGAAAACGTGCTGCAACCAAAAGGAGACGTGACCGCTACTGAAGGAGAAGCAGTAACACTTGACTGTGGATATAACAGCAGTTCACCAACTTCATATCTCTACTGGTACAAACAGGATGGAAACCACAGCCCCAAATTCATCCTGAGCCGCATTAAACTGGATGAAGGAAACACAGCAGACGACCACAAGGAGAGATTTTCATCCACTCTGAATTCCACCGTCAGATCAGTTCCTCTGAAGATCCAGAAGCTTCAGGTGTCTGACTCTGCTGTGTACTACTGTGCTCTGTAGCCCACAGTGACAGGAAACACCAAAACTCTGTACAAAAACCTTTGGAGCAAAGACAACACAATACTCCACAACATCCACTAGAGGGAGTCACACACTGTTACACTTCAATGGTTTCTTATGATCCAGTCTAGATTCTTTGTACTGATGATAAAAAAGGAAATAAAAAATTCAAGATAAAACACAGAATGACATAGTTTTGTTTCATTCAACACAAACTCTGATGATATTGAGGTGTTGTGGGATGTTACATGTGACTGTAACTATTACACTCTGACGTCTTTTTTTTTTTTTTTTTTAATTTAAGGTAAACACAAGAAACTTGTGCTACAGAAAATGGACCAGACTCAGTGAATAGCTCCCTAAGCTTAACATGTCCTGTGATAACTATTAATTTAGCTATACAGACTAATGAGCAGTGATAACTAACATGTCTTTGGGGTCATCAGGTGGGAACCTCCTTTCACCAGTGTTTCGTCTAGTTGGTCCCACGACACCTCCAGGAGGCTAGACAGTGATCACTGTCGTCCCAGAGTCACTCCCCTAATGCCAGCCATCACTGCTCCTCACACCACTATTTTCTTTATCTTGCCTCTGCTACCACAAACAACACCATCATCAACTCTGACAAACTCCCCTAAACAGTTGGAGAAAGTGGCGGCCATTTTGAATGAGGGAGGTAGAGTCTAATAAAGCTGAAGTGAAACTGTGTAGGGAAAATATTTTTTGAGGTTCTTTCTGACAATATTGACAATGAAAAAAATTATTTGAGTAAATCATTAAATATTAAAAAAAAAAAAAAAAAAAATCCAGTAATCATATAGAGGTTGAGTCATCAGATATTCTGTTACATGTAATATTTCATGGATTTTGGTTCGAATGGATTTTATTCTCATCTACATAAAATACATTTCTATTATTTTCTGAGATTATGTTTTATTATGGTGTACCACAGGGTTCAATCCTAGGTCCTCTACATTTACATTGACATGATTATTTAGTATTAAATTATTTTATACTATATCAGTTTCCATTGTTTTGCTGACAATATGTGATTATTATTGCTGTCAATCGATTAAAAAAGTTAATCAAGTTAATCACATTAACAGGCTGTGATAAATCATGATTAATCATACATTTAGAATACTAGTAAAACAATATTATTGACTTGTTGCTAACATTAGCAAAGATGTGCTTTGCTCGAAGATGGGACTTCAGACTCACTGTGATTTGGTGGAAAGACAGTTCATCACTGCAGTATTTCCATATGACTTCGGTTTTATTCAAACTTCCATTCGAAAGCTTTCTAAATCGAAATATGCCGTTAAGGACAAAGGGATCCGTCTCCTCGCTCAGCATTGTTGGCTGTGTTTACCATCAGGCAGTAAGACATCCACGCTGGACGACTACAGGAGGAAGTTGTGGTCAAACTTGGTGATATGATTAAATTTCTTTTTAAAAAAAAGTAATGCGTTAAGGTTTCCAGATTAATCGTGAGCATTAACGCGTTAACGTTCACAGCCCTAGTGATTATATATTACATTTCAGTCCAGTATTTATGGCAGCTGGTTTGTTGCATGTTACATGCTTGAGTTCAACACCTTCCTACAAATGAATGTCTACAAAAGAGATCCTTTTGTTTTTCCCTAGAATTCAGTGAAACACATGAAATCAAATCTTGTTAAATTGATGCTTTTTAAGCAAAACACTCATACTCTGGATGTAATACTGGACAATACCAATTGCTTTCATTTTCAGTTGACTTCAGTTGCGCAGTCTCAGATTCGAAGTATAAATGATGTCGTTCTTGTGTCTGCAAATCATGAACAGTGATCCACCCTTAAATTCACAGCTACCTTTTTCTAACTCACGGTATAAAATAATAACCAAAAACAGAATGAAAAAAAACAATCTGCTCCAGTCTGTTCACCAGGAGGAAGAGTCACAGAGAGAAGAGAAAATACAGATCTAAGAGGAGACGGAGAGATTCAGGGAGGAGCTGAGCTGTTACTGAACTATAGAAGAGAGAGGAACTTCCATATTCAGCACAGTTCAATACACAAACCATCAACATTACCTTTATTCAACATGCTGTCATTGGCCTATTATGTGCTGTCTCTACTGTTTGTCTCTACTCTAACAGGTATGTGAGATCATGAAGCAAAATGAATGTAAATTATGTATTGAAACATTTACATCATGTTATAACAGAGTTCTCTGTTTCTTTAGGAGTCAGCTGTGAAGAACTGAGTCCAGTCAAGACTGAAGAGTTCAGTTCAGAAGGCAGCACTGTTACTCTGTCCTACAACTACTTAAAAAAAGGAATTGGTCTTTCTTATTTCTTCTGGTATCGACAACATCCAGGAAAACCACCAGAGTTCCTCATCTCTCATCAGGACTCAGGAGAAAGACTATCAGATCCAGTCTCTCGACTGTCAGTTACAGTGAGTGGTAATAAAACCAGAATGGATCTGCAGATCTCCTCTGCAGTGACTGACTCTGCTGTGTACTACTGTGCTGTGAGGCCCACAGTGACAGGAAACACCAAAACTCTGTACAAAAACCTTTGGAGCAAAGACAACACAATACTCCACAACATCCACTAGGGGGAGTCACACACTGTTACACTTCAATGGTTTCTTATGATCCAGTCTAGATTCTTTGTAGTGATGATTAAAAAAAGGAAATAAAGAAATTTAGATAAAATACAGAATAACAAAGTTTTGTTTCATTCAACACAAACTCTGATGATATTGAACTGTTGTGGGATGTTACATGTGAATGTAACTATTACACTCTGACATCTTATAAAGCTGAAGTTCAACTGTGTAGGTAGAATATTTTTTGGAGGCTCTCTCAAACAATATTGATGATGAAAAAAATATTTGAGTAAAACTTTAAAAATTTGAAATATCCAGTAATCATATATAGGTTGAATCATCAGATATTCTGTTACATTTAATATTTCATAGATTTTGAATGAGTTTGAATGGATTTTATTCTTCTACAAATAAGAAGTTTCTCTGTTATTTTCTGATGTTGTCATTTATTGTGGTGTACCACAGGGTTCAATCCTAGGTCTTCTCATTTTCCATTGACATGATTCGTTTGCATCAAATTACTTTTATACTATATAATTTTCCATCGTTTCACAGACCACATGTGATTATACATTAAAGTCCATTAATTATGGCAGCAGGTTTATTACATGTTACATGCTGGTGTTAAAGACCTTCTTACAATTGACTGTGTACCAAAGATTTCCTTGTATTTCCCCCTAAAATTCTGGGAAATAGCTGAAATCAAATCTTGTTAAATTGTTGCTTTTTAAGCACAAACTCACACTCTGGATAGAATATTGGAAAATACCAATTTCTTTCATTGTCAGCTGACTTCAGTTGGACAGTCTCCACTTTAAAAGTAAAAGTTATGTCTTTCTTGTGTTTGAAATTCCTGAAAATTTGATCCACCCTTCAATTCACCACAGCTAACTTTTTCTAACGCCTGTTATAAAAGAATCATCAAAAACAAAATGAAAAAAACAATCTGCTCCAGTCTGTTCACCAGTAAAGCTGGGTATCAAAAACCGGTTTCTGTTCAGAACAGGTTCTGAATTTCAAAGAACTGTGGATTCGTTAAGATGTATATCTTGCGACACTGCTTTTAAATTCCAAAAGCATTTGCATATTTGAGTCGTACTCCTGAGTGCAGTGCAGGGAGCATTTTATAGTCTGTAAAAGTTTTCCTTATCTGCCAGGACCTGTTAGGCGGACTTATTGTCATTTGGTTCACAGTATGTTACATGAATAAAGCGTGTGGAGTTCATGTGTTGTTTACATCTTGGACCATGGCTGAGTACAGCAACCGCTGAAAGGTTTGGCTTAGCTTCACCAAGAAAGACAAGAACACAACAAAATGCAACTTCTGCAGTAAAAATATTTCATGCAATGGAGGAAGCACCACCAATATGATGAAGCATTACAATTTGAAGGGATTACAGAACCTGCTCTCTGCTGGTGGAATAGGAGAGACATGTATCCTTTGCTGTGAGACCCGGCCCTCTCATACCTGAGTGTACAGGCCTCCTCTACCCCCAGTGAGAGGGTTTTCTCCACCGCTGGAGATACAATCAGCCCAGACAGATCATCCATCCTTCCAGAGAACACCACATGCTGATTTTTCTTCAGAAGAATCGTTAATGTTTGTATTCCAGACATACACTCTTTTAATATTGTTGCTGCTTCCATAACAACTATCTGTTAAATATTTAGTTATATTAAAATTTCTTTTGTATTTTTTTCCATTGTTGATTTAAATAGTTTTGGTTCGTAATTGTTTTTGGTGATCGAGCCTTATAATAAAGAGGAATATTTTATTTTATAATATACTTGATTTTTGTGACAATTTACTGATTATAGCCAAAAAGTGGAAAAAATAAAGCAAGGCTAATATTGGTTCTTGAAATACACGTTCTTTGTTTCTCTAAACAAAATGTCGGAATGAGTCTAGAACTAAGATCCTTGTACTCCCCCCTACAATTCAGTAAACCAGGTCAAATCTAATCTTTCTGAACGGTCTGTCGATCAAACTGCTCATACTCTGTGTTTAATATTGTGTGATGACTTTTCCTCTCATCATCAACTGATATATATTGTACATTGATGAAATAATGTTGTCTCAAAAGCAAGCATTAGCTCCTTCTCTTATTTGATGATCCTGAAAAGATGATCTATCCTTTAAATCATCACAGAGAACCTTTTGTAAATCTGGATGTACTGGTACAAATATCTGCTCCAGTCTGTTCAGCAGGAGGAAGTGTCACAGAGAGAAGAGAAAATACAGATCTAAGAGGAGACGGAGAGATTCAGGGAGGAGCTGAGCTGTTACTGAACTATAGAAGAGAGAGGAACTTCCATATTCGGCACAGTTCAATACACAAACCATCAACATTACCTTTATTCAACATGCTGTCATTGGACTATTATGTACTGTCTCTACTGTTTGTCTCTACTCTAACAGGTATGTGAGATCATCAGGAAAATGAATGTAAATTATGTATTGAAACATTTACATCATGTTATAACAGAGTTCTCTGTTTCTTTAGGAGTCAGCTGTGAAGAACTGACTCCAGTCAAGACTGAAGAGTTCAGTTCAGAAGGCAGCACTGTTACTCTGTCCTACAACTACTCCACAAAGGCAACTGGTGGTGATGAGTTTTACTGGTATCGACAATATCCAGGAAAACCACCAGAGTTCCTCATCCTTCACTTGGGAACTCAAAATGAAACAAAGTCTGGACTGTCAGTTACAGTGAGTGGTGATAAAACCAGAATGGATCTGCAGATCTCCTCTGCTGCAGTGACTGACTCTGCTCTGTACTACTGTGCTGTGAAGCCCACAGTGACAGCAAACCCACAGTCTCTGTACAAAAACACAAGCTGACACACTGACAAGCTGCTGGAAGCCTTTTCTCCACACTGTTGAACTCTACTTTTTACCTCCACTAGAGGGCCACATTATCAAGTAGGCGGTGCACTACTTCCTCACTGTGTTCAACCACTGTGTCAATAATAACTGCTGCTGTGAAGAGAACAACTGTCAGAGTCAATGTTGAACATCAGATAGTTTCTCCTGTTGATTTAAACCTTGTTGTAGAGATGGAACATTGGCTGTGGATTATTCTTGCTGCTCTTTTCTTTGGTAAGATAGAAAGCACAACATGTTTCCTCTTCAGACACTTTAACATATTACTGAGCTCTACAGTCAGAGCTTTTAATGTTTATTATACAGGAAATCAGAGCACATCATTTCTGCTGACATTTGTTACCTTGTAAAAACACTTTCTATGGTTGAAAGTGACAATGATCAGTGAAAATCACATCTGTTCTACATGTGTGTGTGTCTGACTCTCTGGATAGGTAACTCTTTAAACCTACTGACTGTTCTCCTTTAATCAATCATCTTTATTGATTCATCTCTTCCTCTGCATGTTCTGTTCTTCCCAGAGTGTAAAGGAGAAGACAGAGTGATCCAGCCAACAGCTGATGTCACTGCTGCTGAAGGACACACAGTTACACTTGATTGTTCATTTGAGACAACTGATTCGCTCCCTTATTTATTTTGGTACAAACAAGAAGAAAATGACTTTCCCAAGTTTCTACTCCAAGGCTACTCTGGAACAAAAAATACTCAAGACTCTCAGGAAAACAGATTTGATGCTACAATCAAGAACAAGTCAGTTCCTCTGAAGATCCAGAAGCTTCAGGTGACTGACTCTGCTCTGTACTACTGTGCTCTGCAGCCCACAGTGACAGGAAACACCAAAACTCTGTACAAAAACCTTTGGAGCAAAGACAACACAATACTCCACAACATCCACTAGAGGGAGTCACACACTGTGAAAACACTGAGTTTTCAGAGACTGTGTCTGTGGACTGACGACACAAACATCACAAAAACTAAACCATAAATACAAAGACAGTTAAATCTCACTGAGGAAGGAGCAGAGAGGTGATTACCTGATCCCGCCCACTTTAGTCCACCTCAGCCAATGAGATTGTTTGTGTGTCCAGAGCAGAAATGTTGGAGGAACTAAAAGCACAATCAGCTTGATGTTGAGGAGAAGGGCTGTGCAGCAGAGAGGCTGTTTAGTTTCTTCATTCTACTGCAGTGGAAGAACATTGTTCATCTGCTGTCTGTTTGGCTTCAACTCCTCCAAAGACATGTTGCTTTACCTCTTTTGGTTTTTCTCTCACTTCATAGGTGAGTTTGACAACAAATCAGTGTCTCAGTTAACCTGCTGTATCAACAAGATATTTGACCTCCATTTTATCACTTTCACAGTTGAAACTTCACAATAATCTGTCTTTGTCATGAAGTCCTGTACAATCTAGTTATGATGTGAGCTACAGTTGAGCTGCTTGTGTCCACAGAGTAACACTGTACAGAGACATTTTCCACTGTCTTCTCCTCTCAGCCTCATGGACAATGTTAGTCTAATGCTTCATTCTCTCTACTTTTTCCAGGACTAATAGCTGGAGACACAATCTCTCCTGCAAGAGATGAAGTCAGTGGAAGAGAAGGAGAATCTGTCACACTCTCATGTCAATATCAGACAACAGACACCTACATTCGCCTTTACTGGTACAGACATGATTCTGACCTTCAGGCACCTCAGTTTATACTCTATAAAGGAGCAAAGGGCAGCACAGCTGATTATAATCCTACCCCGAGTCGATATCAATCCCAAACAACAGGCACATCAACTGAACTGACCATCAGCAGACTAACCCTGAACGACACAGCTCTCTACTACTGTGCTCTAGAAACACAGTGATACAAAGTGTAGAAGAGGCTGTACAAAAACCTGAACACAGATATCTGACTCCTCTTCAAAGAGGAGGGAAGTGGTTTTCAAACCACAGCTTCATATCACATGGATTCTGCTACTTCCTGTTTTATCAGAGTCACCGTGGTTACAGCTGCTAATCAAACACTGTGGGAGGATTCACATGAGCAGCTGATCCACATCAATGACAAACCAACTGGATGATGCTTCAAACACAAGACTCCATGAAAACAAATGGACACTGACTCACTCCCTTAATCTTCATACTCTGTGGGTCATTAGGCCAAAATCAGCTGCTTCCATTGTTCACCATCCTTGACAACATGTAGAGCTAAACACCAAATACACACTGAAGCATTAACTAATAAAACTCTGAAATCAACAGCACTTTATATTTTCAAGCATTGAAATTTAAGGAAAAACTCAAAGTAGAATCAAACTAACAACTGGAGTTTCATCAAGTTTCAACATCACATGATTTAAACTTCCACATTCACTCCACCATCTTTGTATCTGACCAACAGATACTGAACCGTCAGTTTACATTGAAGAGAGAAACACTGTGAAAAGAACAAGAGTCACATGTTGCTCAAATATTCATCCTCAGTTTACCTGTAATCTTTCTGATAAAGATGTTAAAGGAGCTGCAGCAGCTTCACAACAATCAGCAGCTTTTATCTGCTCAGGAACAAAGTGAATCTGCAGCAGCTGTAAAACAGGAAACACGTCAGCTGAAATGTCCAATCATGACTACATACAACACAAGTTAGACCAGGAAAGGAGAGAGCTACAAACATGTGTTTAGTGTAAAGTTGTCAGTTGGGGGAATAACACAGGGCTGTGAATGAGCCCTGTCACTGTGATCAGGCTCCTCCTTCTGATCCACCATCTTAGTGTTGATGAAGACTAAACTGAGAGACCACAGCCTGCTTTATACTTGCTGTAGCTCACAGTGACTCAACACTGCAGACATGATGCCTCTGTTCATCTCAGTGCTGCTGGCTGCTATGTGCCTTGGTATGAACACTACTGTTTCTGTGATATCAATCCAACACTGACATGATTCTGTAACAGCACACTGATACTGTTTGTTGGTGTTTTACAGAATGCAGAGCACAAAAAGAAAACGTGCTGCAACCAAAAGGAGACGTGACCGCTACTGAAGGAGAAGCAGTAACACTTGACTGTGGATATAACAGCAGTTCAACAGGTCCAAGTCTCTACTGGTACAAACAGGATGGAAACCACAGCCCCAAATTCATCCTGAGCCGCTTTAAACTGGATGAAGGAAACACAGCAGACGACCACAAGGAGAGATTTTCATCCACTCTGAATTCCACCGTCAGATCAGTTCCTCTGAAGATCCAGAAGCTTCAGGTGTCTGACTCTGCTGTGTACTACTGTGCTCTGCAGCCCACAGTGACAGGAAACACCAAAACTCTGTACAAAAACCTTTGGAGCAAAGACAACACAATACTCCACAACATCCACTAGAGGGAGTCACACACTGTTACACTTCAATGGTTTCTTATGATCCAGTCTAGATTCTTTGTACTGATGATAAAAAAGGAAATGAAGATGTTAAGATAAAACACAGAATAACAAAGTTTTGTTTCATTCAACACAAACTCTGATGATATTGAGGTGTTATGGGATGCTACATGTGACTGTAACTATTACACTCTGATGTATTTTTTTTTTTAATTTAAGATAAACACAAAACTTGTGCTACAGAAAATGGACCAGACTCAGTGAATAGCTCCCTAAGCTTAACATGTCCTATGATAACTATTAATTTAGCTATACAGACTAATGAGCAGTGATAACTAACATGTGTTTGGGGTCATCAGGTGGGAACCTCCTTTCACCAGTGTTTCGTCTAGTTGGTCCCACGACACCTCCAGGAGGCTAGACAGTGATCACTGGCATCCCAGAGTCACTCCCCTAATGCTGCCATCACTGCTCCTCACACCACCACTATTTTCTTTATCTTGCCTCTGCTACCACAAACAACACAATCATCAACTCTGACAAAACACACCAGCAGATTCAGCGAACAAACTCCCCTAAACAGTTGGAGAAAGTGGCGGCCATTTTGAATGAGGGAGGTAGAGTCTAATAAAGCTGAAGTGAAACTGTGTAGGGAAAATATTTTTTGAGGTTCTTTCTGACAATATTGACAATGAAAAAATATTTGAGTAAATCATTAAATATTAAAAAAAAAAAAAATCCAGTAATCATATAGAGGTTGAGTCATCAGATATTCTGTTATATTTAATATTTCATAGATTTTGGTTCGAATGGATTTTATTCTCATCTACATAAAATAAATTTCTATTATTTTCTGAGATTATGTTTTATTATGGTGTACCACAGGGTTCAATCCTAGGTCCTCTACATTTACATTGACATGATTATTTAGTATTAAATTATTTTATACGATATCAGTTTCCATTGTTTTGCTGACAATATGTGATTATTATTGCTGTCAATCGATTAAAAAAGTTAATCAAGTTAATCACATTAACAGGCTGTGATTAATCATGATTAATCATACATTTAAAATACTAGTAAAACAATACTATTGACTTGTTGCTAACATTAGCAAAGATGTGCTTTGCTCGAAGATGGGACTTCAGACTCACTGTGCTACGGCGGAAAGACAGTTCATCACTGCAGTATTTCCATATGACTTTGGTTTTATTTAAACTTCCATTCGAAAGCTTTCTAAATCGAAATATGCCGTTAAGGACAAAGGGATCCGTCTCCTCGCTCAGCATTGTTGGCTGCATTTACCGTCAGGCAGTAAGACATCCACGCTGGACGACTACAGGAGGAAGTTGTGGTCAAACTTGATGATATGATTAAATTTCTTTTTTAAAAAAAGTAATGGGTTAAGGTTTCCAGATTAATCGTGAGCATTAACGCGTTAACGTTCACAGCCCTAGTGATTATTTATTACATTTAAGTCCAGTATTTATGGCAGCTGGTTTATTGCATGTTACATGCTTGAGTTCAACACCTTCCTACAAATGAATGTCTAAAAAAGAGATGCTTTTTGTTTTTGAAATCAAAAATTGTTAAATTGTTGCTTTTTAAGCAAAACACTCATACTCTGGATGTAACACTGGACAATACCATTTGATTTCATTTTCAGTTGACTTCAGTTGCGCAGTCTCCGATTCGAAGTATAAATTATGTCGTTCTTGTGTCTGCAAATCATGAACAGTTGATCCACCCTTAAATTCACAGCTACCTTTTTCTAACTCATGGTATAAAATAATAACCAAAAACAGAATGAAAAAAAACAATCTGCTCCAGTCTGTTCAGCAGGAGGAAGTGTCACAGAGAGAAGAGAAAATACAGATCTAAGAGGAGACGGAGAGATTCAGGGAGGAGCTGAGCTGTTACTGAACTATAGAAGAGAGAGGAACTTCCATATTCAGCACAGTTCAATACACAAACCATCAACATTACCTTTATTCAACATGCTGTCATTGGACTATTATGTACTGTCTCTACTGTTTGTCTCTACTCTAACAGGTATGTGAGATCATGCAGCAAAATGAATGTAAATTATGTATTGAAACATTTACATCATGTTATAACAGAGTTCTCTGTTTCTTTAGGAGTCAGCTGTGAAGAACTGAGTCCAGTCAAGACTGAAGAGTTCAGTTCAGAAGGCAGCACTGTTACTCTGTCCTACAACTACACCAAGGCTGCTGATTACAATGATTATTTCTTCTGGTATCGACAATATCCAGGAAAACCACCAGAGTTCCTCATCTCTCACACAGGAACTCAAAATGAAACAAAGTCTGGACTGTCAGTTACAGTGAGTGGTGATAAAACCAGAATGGATCTGCAGATCTCCTCTGCTGCAGTGACTGACTCTGCTGTGTACTACTGTGCTGTGAGGCCCACAGTGACAGGAAACACCAAAACTCTGTACAAAAACCTTTGGAGCAAAGACAACACAATACTCCACAACATCCACTAGAGGGAGTCACACACTGTTACACTTCAATGGTTTCCTATGATCCAGTCTAGATTCTTTTCACTCATGAGACACAGATGTGATGAAGAGCTTTAGAGATGAAGATAATGTGACATGAGTCTCCTCCTACTGACTGCAGAGGTGCTGCTTGGCAGAGAACTGTTTGATTCCAGCTGTGAACATCAGACCAAACACAACTCACAAAACCACTAACAACTTCTTCCCACTGAACATTCAGTGACAACATTTCACCTCTGTGAACATGGACAGACTCACTGTAATTTTCTTCTTCTCAGCTCTCGTAGGTTCGTATGTTTTAGACAAGAAAACCTGGAACACAAAGACATTTTCAAAGCTTTACAGAACCAGTTTAGAAATTCCTTTTAGCTAAAGTTCAATTTAACATTTCAAAGGTACAAATCTAGATAATGAAGAGTCATCACTTCATCAATAATAACTGCTGACTCTATCGTTAACAGGATCATTGGTTTCCACAGAAATGTTTGTGTTTCAAATGATGGATATGTGACTTTGGAACAGAACTCTAAATATAACATGTTGTTTCCCTCACTAGGTAACAGCCTGGAAGATGATATTACTGCCAGCAGTGCTGAAGTGTTTTCATCAGAGGGCCGTACTGTTACTCTGTCCTGTAACTACTCAGGTTCTGGTGATTACCTCTACTGGTATCAACAGAAGTCCAGTTCATCTCCACAGTTTCTCATCGCAGATTATTCAGAGAAAACACCAGGACTATCTTTACAACATGACAAGGAAAATAAAGAGTTTCATCTGAACATCTCCTCTGCTGCAGTGACTGACTCTGCTGTGTACTACTGTGCTCTGAGGCCCACAGTGACAGGAAACACCAAAACTCTGTACAAAAACCTTTGGAGCAAAGACAACACAATACTCCACAACATCCACTAGAGGGAGTCACACACTGTGAAAACACTGAGTTTTCAGAGACTGTGTCTGTGGACTGACGACACAAACATCACAAAAACTAAACCATAAATACAAAGACAGTTAAATCTCACTGAGGAAGGAGCAGAGAGGTGATTACCTGGCCCCGCCCACTTTAGTCCACCTCAGCCAATGAGATTGTTTGTGTGTCCAGAGCAGAAATGTTGGAGGAACTAAAAGCACAATCAGCTTGATGTTGAGGAGAAGGGCTGTGCAGCAGAGAGGCTGTTTAGTTTCTTCATTCTACTGCAGTGGAAGAACATTGTTCATCTGCTGTCTGTTTGGCTTCAACTCCTCCAAAGACATGTTGCTTTACCTCTTTTGGTTTTTCTCTCACTTCATAGGTGAGTTTGACAACAAATCAGTGTCTCAGTTAACCTGCTGTATCAACAAGATATTTGACCTCCATTTTATCACTTTCACAGTTGAAACTTCACAATAATCTGTCTTTGTCATGAAGTCCTGTACAATCTAGTTATGATGTGAGCTACAGTTGAGCTGCTTGTGTCCACAGAGTAACACTGTACAGAGACATTTTCCACTGTCTTCTCCTCTCAGCCTCATGGACAATGTTAGTCTAATGCTTCATTCTCTCTACTTTTTCCAGGACTAATAGCTGGAGACACAATCTCTCCAGCAAGAGATGAAGTCAGTGGAAGAGAAGGAGAATCTGTCACACTCTCATGTCAATATCAGACAACAGACACCTACATTCGCCTTTACTGGTACAGACATGATTCTGACCTTCAGGCACCTCAGTTTATACTCTGGAAAGGAGCAAAATCACGGAGTGGTCAACAACATATTCCTGATAATCGATATCAATCCCAAACAACAGGCACATCAACTGAACTGACCATCAGCAGACTAACCCTGAACGACACAGCTCTCTACTACTGTGCTCTAGAAACACAGTGATACAAAGTGTAGAAGAGGCTGTACAAAAACCTGAACACAGATATCTGACTCCTCTTCAAAGAGGAGGGAAGTGGTTTTCAAACCACAGCTTCATATCACATGGATTCTGCTACTTCCTGTTTTATCAGAGTCACTGTGGTTACAGCTGCTAATCAAACACTGTGGGAGGATTCACATGAGCAGCTGATCCACATCAATGACAAACCAACTGGATGATGCTTCAAACACAAGACTCCATGAAAACAAATGGACGCTGACTCACTCCCTTAATCTTCATACTCTGTGGGTCATTAGGCCAAAATCAGCTGCTTCCATTGTTCACCATCCTTGACAACATGTAGAGCTAAACACCAAATACACACTGAAGCATTAACTAATAAAACTCTGAAATCAACAGCACTTTATATTTTCAAACATTGAAATTTAAGGAAAAACTCAAAGTAGAATCAAACTAACAACTGGAGTTTCATCAAGTTTCAACATCACATGACTTAAACTTCCACATTCACTCCACCATCTTTGTATTTGACCAACAGATACTGAACCGTCAGTTTACACTGAAGAGAGAAACAGTGTGAAAAGAACAAGAGTCACATGTTGCTCAAATATTCATCCTCAGTTTACCTGTAATCTTTCTGATAAAGATGTTAAAGGAGCTGCAGCAGCTTCACAACAATCAGCAGCTTTTATCTGCTCAGGAACAAAGTGAATCTGCAGCAGCTGTAAAACAGGAAACACGTCAGCTGAAATGTCCAATCATGACTACATACAACACAAGTTAGACCAGGAAAGGAGAGAGCTACAAACATGTGTTTAGTGTAAAGTTGTCAGTTGGGGGAATAACACAGGGCTGTGAATGAGCCCTGTCACTGTGATCAGGCTCCTCCTTCTGATCCACCATCTTAGTGTTGATGAAGACTAAACTGAGAGACCACAGCCTGCTTTATACTTGCTGTAGCTCACAGTGACTCAACACTGCAGACATGATGCCTCTGTTCATCTCAGTGCTGCTGGCTGCTATGTGCCTTGGTATGAACACTACTGTTTCTGTGATATCAATCCAACACTGACATGATTCTGTAACAGCACACTGATACTGTTTGTTGGTGTTTTACAGAATGCAGAGCACAAAAAGAAAACGTGCTGCAACCAAAAGGAGACGTGACCGCTACTGAAGGAGAAGCAGTAACACTTGACTGTGGATATAACAGCAGTTCAAATGCTCCAAATCTCTACTGGTACAAACAGGATGGAAACCACAGCCCCAAATTCATCCTGAGCTGCTTTAAACTGGATGAAGGAAACACAGCAGACGACCACAAGGAGAGATTTTCATCCACTCTGAATTCCACCGTCAGATCAGTTCCTCTGAAGATCCAGAAGCTTCAGGTGTCTGACTCTGCTGTGTACTACTGTGCTCTGCAGCCCACAGTGACAGGAAACACCAAAACTCTGTACAAAAACCTTTGGAGCAAAGAAGACACAATACTCCACAACATCCACTAGAGGGAGTCACACACTGTTACACTACAGAGCTCCATACATCACTAACAGATAACACAATGTGACTTATCACCATAACATGGTTGGTACCACAGACTCTGGAATCAACTGTTTTTTTTCATATCTTTGTTAAAGATGTTTCCTTGTCGTTCTCTCAGGCTCAGATTTTTTTGTGGTATACCACAGGGTTCAATCATAGGTCCTCTCATTTTCAATGCATGTAGACTTGTTATCAAATAATTTCTGAATAAATCATCAGTTTCCATTGTTTTCCAGACAGTCTGTGATTATATATTATATGCAAATCCAATTTTTGAGGCTCGTCTCTGTATTTTTTGGCAAATTCCAGCCTGGCCTTCTTATTCTTCTTGCTAATGAGTGGTTTGCATCTTCTGGTGCAGCCTCTGTACTTTTGTTCAAGAAGTCTTCTGCGAACAGTAGATTCTGATCCCTTCACTCCTGCCCTCTGGAGGTTGTTGCTGATGTCACTAACAGTTGTTTTAGGGTCTTTCTTTACAGCTCTCACAATGTTTCTGTCGTCAACTGCTGCTGTTTTCCTTGGTCTACTCGTTCAACGACTGTTACTTAGTACACCAGTGGTTTCTTTCTTCTTCAGGTCATTCTAAATGGTTGTACTGGCTATGGCCAATGTTTGTAGAGCAATGGCTCTAATTGATTTTCCATCTTCTCTCAGCTTCACAATTGCTTTTTTTTCACCCATAGACAGCTCTCTGGTTTTCATGTTGGTTACACCTCTAGCTATATATAAAAACTATAAAGCCCAAATCTAAAACTGAGCGAAGACATTCAGCGCTATTTATTGTTTGAATAATCAGTGTAATAGGACACACCTGGGCAACAAAACATACCTGTCATTTTCCAAACCTTTTGATCACAGGAAAAATGGGTGTGTTCAAAATAAAAGGTGCTATCTTCTAAATTGTGTATCAGATGTAAATAACTGGAAATAAAGAATGAAATGTTGATCTCTTGTCTCATGTTGATCTTTTGATGTTAAACCCAAATGTTTTCAGTCTACAGTAAAAAAAGGGAATTGGACTCACTGTTCCAATACTTTTGGAGGGGAGTGTATATTGTACAGTAATGAAATAATGCTGTCTCAGAAACAATCATTAGCTCCTTCTCTTATTTGATGATCCTGAAGAGATTATCTATCCTTTAAATCATCACAGAAAACCTTTTGTAAACCTGAAAGTAATGGTACAAATGCTCCAGTTTGTTCAGCAGGAGGAAGTGTCACAGAGAGAAGAGAAAATACAGATCTCAGAGGAGACGGAGAGATTCAGGGAGGAGCTGAGCTGTTACTGAACTATAGAAGAGAGAGGAACTTCCATATTCAGCACAGTTCAATACACAAACCATCAACATTACCTTTATTCAACATGCTGTCATTGGACTATTATGTGCTGTCTCTACTGTTTGTCTCTACTCTAACAGGTATGTGAGATCATGCAGCAAAATGAATGTAAATTATGTATTGAAACATTTACTCAATGTTTAACAGAGTTCTCTGTTTCTTTAGGAGTCAGCTGTGGAGAACTGACTCCAGTCAAGACTGAAGAGTTCAGTTCAGAAGGCAGCACTGTTACTCTGTCCTACAACTACTCCACAAAGGCAACTGGTAATGATTATTTCTTCTGGTATCGACAATATCCAGGAAAACCACCAGAGTTCCTCATCTCTCACTTGGGAACTCAAAATGAAACAAAGTCTGGACTGTCAGTTACAGTGAGTGGTGATAAAACCAGAATGGATCTGCAGATCTCCTCTGCTGCAGTGACTGACTCTGCTGTGTACTACTGTGCTCTGAGGCCCACAGTGACAGGAAACACCAAAACTCTGTACAAAAACCTTTGGAGCAAAGACAACACAATACTCCACAACATCCACTAGAGGGAGTCACACACTGTTACACTTCAATGGTTTCTTATGATCCAGTCTAGATTCAGTTGACAACAGTAAACTGAACAATAAAAGCCACAATGATGGAGAGAGTTTGCTGCATCATTTAAATCTTTCACTGAGAATCATCAGATCTGGATTCAGGAAAAGAAAATCAGCTGATCAGAGAGTTGATCACAGTCGTGATAATAAACACAAAGTCTGAATGTATAATCTACAATGTTTTAGCCTGAATGGTGATAATTGCATCTTCACCTCTTCTTCTTCTTCTTCTTCTTGTGGGAGGAGAGAGAGTGAGGGAGAGAGTGGGAGAGAGAGTTTTTGGAGTTTTTTCATATTTCTATCCTTTTCTTCTTATTATTCTTTTGCTGGTGGTTTATGTAGGTGTTTGTGGTTGCACGGGTTTAGTTTGGGGTTAGTTTACCTCGTGTCTTTGTGTGTTTTCCCGCCGGCCTGAGGCTGGTGGCAGCCGTCATGGCGGCCGACAGGCTGTCCTGGCAGCACGGCGTGAAGGTGGGCGCCGGATCCCTGAGCAGCGTGGAGGAAGTGGCGCTGTTAGCGGGGGAGGTGTTGGGGCACAGCTCCATCAAATCCGCCGCCCGCATGAATAAATCGGTCGTGTTATTTCTGGAGAAGGTGGAACAAGCTAACCGGCTAGTGGAGACCGGTATAACAGTGAACGGCTTGTTCGAACAAGTGCTGCCGATAACGCAGCCCACAACCCGGATTACCCTTTCTAATGTACCGCCGTTTATTAGCGATGCATTTTTGATCAATGAACTCTCTCGTCATGGGAAAGTTGAGGTGAGGAGTGAGAAAGGTGAGGTGAGGGGTGAGACAGGAGAAGTGGGGGGTGAGACAGGTGAGGTGGAGGGTAAGACAGGTGAGGTCAGGGGTGAGATAAAGGAGGTGGAGGGGGAGAAAGGTGAAGTGGAGGGTGAGGCAGGGGAGATGTTAGACAAAGAGGGCAATAAGAATGAGACAGGTGAAGCAGAAAGGTCAGTGGAGGAGACAGAGACAGGTGAGGCGTTAGGAGAGAAAGGTGAAACTGTGGAGATGACAGGTGAGATGGATGGTGAAGGGAGTGAGGGAGAAAAAGTAGCAGACAAACAGCTTAAAGCTGGTCTATCTGAGAACAGAATAAGTATGGTTTTGTCTAACAATGCGTGTGCGTCAGGAAGTGTGTGTGCGTCAGGAAGTGTGTGTGAGAGTGTTCCCACTCCAGCACAGAGACGCAGCAACAGAAAGAGCTCGCTGTCTGCGGCGGGAGGCTGTAAGGCCGGGCGGCTGGAGGCCCCGGCAGCCACCACAGCAGACAGCGACAGTGATGCTGAGGCGTACCTGTCCGACTGCAGTGGCGTTTCCAGCGTCACTGTAAGTCAAGAAACTAAAGCATATTCTGAAAAAATGGTAAAAAGTTTTTTGCAGCAAACAAAAGGTATAAAAGGCATAAACATAGAAAAACACTTTCCAGACAAACTGCTATTTCTAAATTCAGCAAAGAATGTTATTAAAAATAAAGCCACCTCCGAACTAACGAATCAGGAGGTTTACAGGTTGAAAAAACTAATGATAAAAGTAAGAAAAGAGCTTGATTTTTAATAACGTCTGCCTCGATTTACGCCTGTTTTTTTAGTCTCTCCACAATGAATTCCTTTAAAGTGGGGACGTTGAACGTAAACGGCGCCAGGGTGGCAGAGAAGCGGGTTTTGGTTTTTGATGCAGCAAGGAGGAAGAATATTGATGTATTGTTTCTACAAGAGACACACAGCGATGTAGGCAATGCACCTGACTGGGAGAGAGAATGGGAGGGTCAGGTGGTTCTGAGCCACCATAGGTCTGCAAGTGGGGGGGGGGGGGGGGTCCTTCACTCCTTCTTCACTAGAAGTAGAGCACCTGGAACCAGGGAGATGTCTTTTAGTAAAGGCACATTTTAAAGAACGAACACTGTTTTTTATCAATATTTATGCCCCGAATCATGGAGCAGAGAGGAAGAGCTTCTTAGAAAGAGTAAGTGAAAAACTGAACAGCTGTGGACCGGAGGATTTTTTAATCTTGGGTGGGGATTTTAATTGCACGGAAAATAGTTTCTTAGACAGAAACCACACAGAGCCTCATCTAGGGTCCCAACATGCACTGAGGCAGCTGGTCCACTCTCATGGTCTTGTGGATGTGTGGAGGCGGATCCACACAGACTGCCGTCAGTATACATGGTGCCACCTTGGTGAGGGGCGAATTTCTATGGCTAGACTAGATCGGTTTTATGTTTTTAAGTTTTTAAAAAAAATATTTGACCTAAAAGTGCTTATTGGCATTTTAACTCAGTTTTAATGTTTGATAACGGTTTTAGAGAGGCTTTTATTTACTTCTGGAATAGTTTTAGACATAGAAAAAATTATTTTAAATGTCTTAGGCAGTGGTGGGACCATGGCAAGACATTAATCAAACTTCTATTCCAACAGTATACAATCAATGTCACACGCGATGCTTGTAGATCTATTAGAGAGCTGGAGAGTGAGATCGTGGACTTGGAAACATTAAGTCTGTCCACAGAAAATCGAGGATATGTTGAAATCCTCAAGTCCAAAAAATGGCTTTAAGAGACCTGCTGGGTACCAAGGTACAAGGCGCATTAGTCAGGTTGCGGATCTAGAATACATCGGAGATGGATGCCCCCTCCAGCTTCTTCTTCAGCTTGGAAAAACAGAACGCAGAGGAAATATATATATTTGTTTGTAAGTGACACGGGGCAGGAGATAACAGAGCCTGGCCAGCTCAGGAAATATGCCACCGAGTTCTACTCCAAACTCTATTCAAGTGAATATGAGGAGAGGAGAGAACTACTAGAAGACTTCTTTGGTGGTCTGCCTCAGGTCTCAGAGGCAACAAACAACCTCCTCGACAGGCCGCTCCAAGAGCCGGAGCTGCACGCCGCCCTGCTAAAGATGCAGGGACGACGGGCTCCAGGCCTGGACGGCCTCACTGTAGAATTTTACAAGGCCTTCTGGGACGTTTTATCGTCCGACATGATAGAGGTTTTTAATGAGAGCTTGGCCAAAGGCTCATTGCCAGTGTCCTGTCGTAGAGCGGTTGTGACCCTCTTACCCAAAAAAGGTGATCCCCAGAACATTAAGAACTGGCGCCCTGTGTCACTCCTCTGCACCGATTATAAGATTTTATCAAAAGTGCTGGCTACCAGGCTGGGGGAGGCGCTGGAGGAGGTCATCCACCGTGACCAGACCTACTGTGTACCCGGCAGGTCTATGGTGGACAATGTCCACTTAATTCGAGATGTTTTGGACATCTCCAACCTTTTGGGGCTTAACACTGGACTGATTTCACTAGACCAGGAAAAGGCATTTGACCGTGTTGAACACTGCTTCAAAACTATGGAGAGTTTTGGGTTCCGCACAAGTTTTATTGCCAAGATCCAAGCATTGTACGGAGGCATTGAGTCTATACTGAAGCTGAACGGAAGTCTGTGTGCTCCCTTCAGGGTGAGTAGAGGCGTCCGGCAGGGCTGTGCTATGTCCGGCATGCTCTATGCACTCACCGTCGAACGCCTCCTCTGCAAAATATGCTCAAGTATTGATGGTTTGGTTTTACCTGGTTTTAATAGGAAAATTGTTTTATCCGCTTATGCCGACGATGTCATTGTAATGATAAAAGATCAAAAGGACGTCAAAATAACCTGATTGATTCTTTTTATATTTTATCAGCTGCAAGAGTAAATTGGCACAAAAGTGAAGCCCTCGCTGTCGGTAAGTGGGGTGGAGGTCTCCCAGTACTACCCCAGAACCTCTTATGGAAGACATCAGGTATAAAATATTTAGGGGTCTTTCTAGGAGAGAAAAACATAGTCCAAAATAACTGGGAGCACGTATCATCAATAATTGAAAACAAAATAAAAAAATGGAAACGGTTACGCCCCCAAATATCTTTCAGAGGTCGTGTCCTGGTGGCAAACAACATAGTAGCTTCAACACTATGGCACAAATTAATGTGTCTGGAGCCGCCACCAGGACTACTGGACAAGATCCAGAACTTATTAGTTAACTTCTTCTGGGATAACAAACACTGGGTACCGAAGGGGGTTTTATCTTTGACAAGAGAGGAGGGGGGACAGGGCCTCATCCACTTGACCAGTAGAACTGCCACCTTTAGAGTCCAGTTTATTCAAAGGTTTTTAACAGGTCCGACAGATCTTATGTGGAGAGACGTGGCCAGCTGCATGTTCAGACATGTAAGTAACTTGGGACTGGATGATGCTCTGTTTTTAAATTTATAAAGTTTAATGGGGTTCCTCCATTTTATGAAAGTGTTTTTAAAGCATGGGGCTTTTTTAAAAGCTGTTCAGGTGGGAGCTCTAACTCTCTGTTCTGGCTTTTAAACCAACCGGTGATCCATGGTGCCAGACTAGACATCTCCCTGGAGGCCATGCCAGGCCTGACCACGGCACTGCTCCGCTCCAGGACGCTGCAGCTAAAGCACGTGGTGAACGCAGCTGGATCAGACCTAAAGGAAGCAGAGGCCTTAGCCACACATCTGGGGGTCCAGTCCACCAGGCTCATACAGAGTGTCCTTCAACTGTGGAGAGAGAGACTAACTGAAGACGAGAAAATCCTCCTCAAGAAATACAACAGAGGGACAGAGCTCACACAAGGGGACCCGTTTCCCAACCTCCAGCTGACCCCCCAGCTGGGAGAAGCATCTGGCCCGCTGCTGGAGAGGGCGACAACGGTATCCCTCCACAGCAACAACAAAAACACATTATATAACAACTGTGTGAAAGTGATCTGCAGGAAAGATTTAGAAAAGAGGACAGAATGTGCATGGAGCAGGAGGATCGGCGATTGAGCAGCTCCATGTTGGGAGATCCTCTATACCCCCCCAATCAAAAAGCAGACTGCACACCTACAATGGAGGGTTTTACATGGTGCTATTGCCTGCAACGCTGTGGTCTCTGTTATGAATCCAGCTCTGTCAAACGTCTGCCCGTTTTGAGGTCACCCTGAAACAATTTTTCATCTTTTTATCGAGTGTGAGAGACTTTTAAATTTCCACACTCTTTTAACTCAAGTTTTTAGCTCTTTTAACGCACAGTTTTCGGAGAAGGTTTTCATTTATGGTTCTAAAGAGAGAAAAGAGAACAAAAAGAAGTGGCAGCTCCTCAACTTTGTTTCTGGCACAGCAAAGCTGGCCATCTACGTGTCCAGAGGGAACAAGGTTGAGGAGCGCCGGGTCAGGACGCAGCCTCAGTGTGGCGCTGCAACCTCCGCTGCAGACTGAAGCTGGAGTTTGAGTTTTACAAAATGTCCGGTGACTTACAAACCTTTAAAAATACTTGGTGCCATGATGATGTTTTATGCACTGTTGAAGACAACTACATTTTACATTTCACTCGGTTTTTAAAAAGTTAAATTATTGAAAAACTGTGAAAAAAAGGGTTTTTAAATGTGTTGTTTTTTTTTAATAGTGCTTTTAACTGAAAACTGTACATGTGTAAAATAAAGTTGAGTTAAAAATCAAAAAAATCTTCTTCTCTGAACATGTTTCACATTCACAGTCAGACTTTCTCTGCAGTTTGCAGCAGTGGAGCTTTGGGAGTTTTCAGAAAGTTGTTTCTCTCCAGATTGATTCAGGTGAATTTTCTGCAGGTTCCTCCTTCAGTCTGACCTTCCTGGATGATGATGATGATGATGATGATGATGATGATGATGATGATGATGATGATGATGATGATGATGCAGCATCACTGTCATTTCTAAAGCTTCCATCAGTCTGAATGGAAACAGAGCACAGCAAGAGGAGGAGCTACACAACTCAATATGAAAGGCTTCATTTCAGAGCTGAGAGCTGCTGAGTTCTCTCTATTGTTCATTCAGTACAAGTGAAAATAATGCTGCTGCTTTTAGTTTGGATCATGATCGTCTCCTTTCATTCTGGTAAGTTCTCAAAACATAAAGCAACATCTGAGAGTTCGTAGATGTTCATGGAAAAACAGGCTCTTTGGATTAAATACATTTTTTAAAAATCAACTTCAGTCTAAAAATGTTTGAATATTTCATGCAAGCGTCATGTTGAAATATCTTTTTGTGTTTTTCAGGATCCTCTGAGGATTTAGTGAAACCATTTAAAGATGAAGTGATGGGTTCGGAAGGAGACACTGTGACTCTCTCCTGCAACTATTCAGGCTCTGTACAAAGTCTCTACTGGTATCAACAGAAGTCCAGTTCATCGCCACAGTTTCTCATCGCAGATTATTCAGAGAAAACACCAGGACTATCTTTACAACATGACAAGAAAACTAGAGAGTTTCATCTGAACATCTCCTCTGCTGCAGTGACTGACTCTGCTGTGTACTACTGTGCTCTGCAGCCCACAGTGACAGGAAACACCAAAACTCTGTACAAAAACCTTTGGAGCAAAGACAACACAATACTCCACAACATCCACTAGAGGGAGTCACACAACATTACACTTCAGGGCTCCATACATCACTGACAGATCACACAATGTGACTTATCACAATAACATGGTTGGTACCACAGACTCAGGTATTAACTGCTTTTGTTCTTATTTTTATTAAAGATGTTTGTGGTGTACCACAGGGTCCAATCATAGGTCCTCTAATTTTCAATGTGCAAGTCCTTTCAATCCAATAATTTCTAAATAAATCATCAGTTTCCATTGTTTTACAGACTGTGATTATATATCATGTTAAAATCCTTCCTGTAACATCTGAGTCTAGAACTCAGATCCTTCTACTTGCCCCTACAATTCGGTAAACCAGGTAAAATCAATTGTTTCTGAACTGTCTGCCGATGTTATTCAAACTGCTGATACTCTGTGTGTAATATTGTGTGATGACCTTTCCTTTCATCATCTGATGATAATCCTGAAAAGGTGATCTATCCTTTAAATCATCACAGAAAACCTTTTGTAAACCTGAAAGTAATGGTACAAATATCTGCTCCAGTCTGTTCACCAGGAGGAAGTGTCACAGAGAGAAGAGAAAATACAGATCTAAGAGGAGACGGAGAGATTCAGGGAGGAGCTGAGCTGTTACTGAACTATAGAAGAGAGAGGAACTTCCATATTCAGCACAGTTCAATACACAAACCATCAACATTACCTTTATTCAACATGCTGTCATTGGACTATTATGTGCTGTCTCTACTGTTTGTCTCTACTCTAACAGGTATGTGAGATCATGCAGCAAAATGAATGTAAATTATGTATTGAAACATTTACATCATGTTATAACAGAGTTCTCTGTTTCTTTAGGAGTCAGCTGTGAAGAACCGACTCCAGTCAAGACTGAAGAGTTCAGTTCAGAAGGCAGCACTGTTACTCTGTCCTACAACTACTCCACAAAGGCAACTAGTAATGACTATTTCTTCTGGTATCGACAATATCCAGGAAAACCACCACAGTTCCTCATCTCTCACTTGGGAACTCAAAATGAAACAAAGTCTGGACTGTCAGTTACAGTGAGTGGTGATAAAACCAGAATGGATCTGCAGATCTCCTCTGCTGCAGTGTCTGACTCTGCTGTGTACTACTGTGCTCTGCAGCCCACAGTGACAGGAAACACCAAAACTCTGTACAAAAACCTTTGGAGCAAAGACAACACAATACTCCACAACATCCACTAGAGGGAGTCACACACTGTTACACTTCAATGGTTTCTTATGATTCAGTCTAGATTCTTTTCACTCATGAGACACAGATGTGATGAAGAGCTTTAGAGATGAAGATAATGTGACATATGAGTCTCCTCCTACTGACTGCAGAGGTGCTGCTTGGCAGAGAACTGTTTGATTCCAGCTGTGAACATCAGACCAAACACAACTCACAAAACCACTCACAACTTCTTCCCACTGAACATTCAGTGACAACATTTAACCTCTGTGAACATGGACAGACTCACTGTAATTTTCTTCTTCTCAGCTCTCGTAGGTTCGTATGTTTTAGACAAGAAAACCTGGAACACAAAGACATTTTCAAAGCTTTACAGAACCAGTTTAGAAATTCCTTTTAGCTAAAGTTCAATTTAACATTTCAAAGGTACAAATCTAGATAATGAAGAGTCATCACTTCATCACTAATAACTGCTGACTCTATCGTTAACAGGATCATTGGTTTCCACAGAAATGTTTGTGTTTCAAATGATGGATATGTGACTTTGGAACAGAACTCTAAATATAACATGTTGTTTCCCTCACTAGGTAACAGCCTGGAAGATGATATTACTGCCAGCAGTGCTGAGGTGTTTTCATCAGAGGGCCGTACTGTTACTCTGTCCTGTAACTACTCAGGTTCTGTTGATTACCTCTACTGGTATCAACAGAAGTCCAGTTCATCTCCACAGTTTCTCATCAAAGAATATTCAGAGAACACACCAGGACTATCTTTACAACATGACAAGGAAAATAAAGAGTTTCATCTGAACATCTCCTCTGCTGCAGTGTCTGACTCTGCTGTGTACTACTGTGCTCTGAGGCCCACAGTGACAGGAAACACCAAAACTCTGTACAAAAACCTTTGGAGCAAAGACAACACAATACTCCACAACATCCACTAGAGGGAGTCACACACTGTGAAAACACTGAGTTTTCAGAGACTGTGTCTGTGGACTGACGACACAAACATCACAAAAACTAAACCATAAATACAAAGACAGTTAAATCTCACGGAGGAAGGAGCAGAGAGGTGATTACCTGGCCCCGCCCACTTTAGTCCACCTCAGCCAATGAGATTGTTTGTGTGTCCAGAGCAGAAATGTTGGAGGAACTAAAAGCACAATCAGCTTGATGTTGAGGAGAAGGGCTGTGCAGCAGAGAGGCTGTTTAGTTTCTTCATTCTACTGCAGTGGAAGAACATTGTTCATCTGCTGTCTGTTTGGCTTCAACTCCTCCAAAGACATGTTGCTTTACCTCTTTTGGTTTTTCTCTCACTTCATAGGTGAGTTTGACAACAAATCAGTGTCTCAGTTAACCTGCTGAATCAACAAGATATTTGACCTCCATTTTATCACTTTCACAGTTGAAACTTCACAATAATCTGTCTTTGTCATGAAGTCCTGTACAATCTAGTGATGATGTGAGCTACAGTTGAGCTGTTTGTGTCCACAGAGTAACACTGTACAGAGACATTTTCCACTGTCTTCTCCTCTCAGCCTCATGGACAATGTTAGTCTAATGCTTCATTCTCTCTACTTTTTCCAGGACTAATAGCTGGAGACACAATCTCTCCAGCAAGAGATGAAGTCAGTGGAAGAGAAGGAGAATCTGTCACACTCTCATGTCAATATCAGACAACCTCTGAATATCCTGCACTTTACTGGTACAGACATGATTCTGACCTTCAGGCACCTCAGTTTATACTCTATAAAGGAGCAAAGAGAGAAACACGTCAATATAATCCTACCCCGAGTCGATATCAATCCCGAACAACAGACAGATCAACTGAACTGACCATCAGCAGACTAACCCTGAACGACACAGCTCTCTACTACTGTGCTCTAGAAACACAGTGATACAAAGTGTAGAAGAGGCTGTACAAAAACCTGAACACAGATATCTGACTCCTCTTCAAAGAGGAGGGAAGTGGTTTTCAAACCACAGCTTCATATCACATGGATTCTGCTACTTCCTGTTTTATCAGAGTCACCGTGGTTACAGCTGCTAATCAAACACTGTGGGAGGATTCACATGAGCAGCTGATCCACATCAATGACAAACCAATTGGATGATGCTTCAAACACAAGACTCCATGAAAACAAATGGACACTGACTTACTCCCTTAATCTTCATACTCTGTGGGTCATTAGGCCAAAATCAGCTGCTTCCATTGTTCACCATCCTTGACAACATGTAGAGCTAAACACCAAATACACACTGAAGCATTAACTAATAAAACTCTGAAATCAACAGCACTTTATATTTTCAAGCATTGAAATTTAAGGAAAAACTCAAAGTAGAATCAAACTAACAACTGGAGTTTCATCAAGTTTCAACATCACATGATTTAAACTTCCACATTCACTCCACCATCTTTGTATTTGACCAACAGATACTGAACCGTCAGTTTACATTGAAGAGAGAAACAGTGTGAAAAGAACAAGAGTCACATGTTGCTCAAATATTCATCCTCAGTTTACCTGTAATCTTTCTGATAAAGATGTTAAAGGAGCTGCAGCAGCTTCACAACAATCAGCAGCTTTTATCTGCTCAGGAACAAAGTGAATCTGCAGCAGCTGTAAAACAGGAAACACGTCAGCTGAAGTGTCCAATCATGACTACATACAACACAAGTTAGACCAGGAAAGGAGAGAGGTACAAACATGTGTTTAGTGTAAAGTTGTCAGTTGGGGGAATAACACAGGGCTGTGAATGAGCCCTGTCACTGTGATCAGGCTCCCTCCTTCTGATCCACCATCTTAGTGTTGATGAAGACTAAACTGAGAGACCACAGCCTGCTTTATACTTGCTGTAGCTCACAGTGACTCAACACTGCAGACATGATGCCTCTGTTCATGTCAGTGCTGCTGGCTGCTATGTGCCTTGGTATGAACACTACTGTTTCTGTGATATCAATCCAACACTGACATGATTCTGCAACAGCACACTGATACTGTTTGTTGGTGTTTTACAGAATGCAGAGCACAAAAAGAAAACGTGCTGCAACCAAAAGGAGACGTGACCGCTACTGAAGGAGAAGCAGTAACACTTGACTGTGGATATAACAGCAGTTCAACAACTCCAGATCTCTACTGGTACAAACAGGATGGAAACCACAGCCCCAAATTCATCCTGAGCCGCATTAAACTGGATGAAGGAAACACAGCAGACGACCACAAGGAGAGATTTTCATCCACTCTGAATTCCACCGTCAGATCAGTTCCTCTGAAGATCCAGAAGCTTCAGGTGTCTGACTCTGCTCTGTACTACTGTGCTCTGAGGCCCACAGTGACAGGAAACACCAAAACTCTGTACAAAAACCTTTGGAGCAAAGACAACACAATACTCCACAACATCCACTAGAGGGAGTCACACACTGTTACACTACAGGGCTCCATACATCACTGACAGATCACACAATGTGACTTATCACCATAACATGGTTGGTACAGGCTCAATCAACTGCTTTTCATCTCATTTATATCAAAGATGTTTCCTTGTTCTTTCCGGCTGTGATTTTTTGTGGTGTACCACAGGGTTCAATCATAGGTCCTCTCATTTTCAATGTATGTGTACTTTAGACCAAATCATTTCTAAGAAATCATCAGTTTCCATTGTTTCACAGACTGTCTGTGACTATATATCATATCAAAATCCTTCCTGCAACATCTGAGTCTAGAACTAAGATCTTTGTACTCACCCCTACAATTCAGTAAAGCAGGTAAAAAGTTCCTTAACTGTCTGTTGATGGTAATCAAACTGCTTATACTCAGTGTGTAATATTAAGTGTACACCTTTCTTTTCATCATCTGATTTAGATTGTACAATGATGAAATAATGCTGTTTCAGAAGCAAGCATTAGCTCCTTCCTGTGTTTGATGATCCTGAAAAGGTGATCTATCTTTTAAATCATCACAGAGAACCTTTTCTAAATCTGGTCCAACTGGTACAAACAGCTGCTCCAGTCTGTTCACCAGGAGGAAGTGTCACAGAGAGAAGAGAAAATACAGATCTAAGAGGAGACGGAGAGATTCAGGGAGGAGCTGAGCTGTTACTGAACTATAGAAGAGAGAGGAACTTCCATATTCAGCACAGTTCAATACACAAACCATCAACATTACCTTTATTCAACATGCTGTCATTGGACTATTATGTACTGTCTCTACTGTTTGTCTCTACTCTAACAGGTATGTGAGATAATCAGGAAAATGAATGTAAATTATGTATTGAAACATTTACATCATGTTATAACAGAGTTCTCTGTTTCTTTAGGAGTCAGCTGTGAAAAACTGACTCCAGTCAAGACTGAAGAGTTCAGTTCAGAAGGCAGCACTGTTACTCTGTCCTACAACTACTCCACAAAGGCAACTGGTGGTGATAATTTTTTCTGGTATCGACAATATCCAGGAAAACCACCAGAATTCCTCATCTCTCACTTGGGAACTCAAAATGAAACAAAGTCTGGACTGTCAGTTACAGTGAGTGGTGATAAAACCAGAATGGATCTGCAGATCTCCTCTGCTGCAGTGACTGACTCTGCTCTGTACTACTGTGCTGTGAAGCCCACAGTGACAGGAAACCCACAGTCTCTGTACAAAAACACAAGCTGACACACTGACAAGCTGCTGGAAGCCTTTTCTCCACACTGTTGAACTCTACTTTTTACCTCCACTAGAGGGCCACATTATCAAGTAGGCGGTGCACTACTTCCTCACTGTGTTCAACCACTGTGTCAATAATAACTGCTGCTGTGAAGAGAACAACTGTCAGAGTCAATGTTGAACATCAGATAGTTTCTCCTGTTGATTTAAACCTTGTTGTAGAGATGGAACATTGGCTGTGGATTATTCTTGCTGCTCTTTTCTTTGGTAAGATGGAAAGCACAACATGTTTCCTCTTCAGACACTTTAACATATTACTGAGCTCTACAGTCAGAGCTTTTAATGTTTATTATACAGGAAATCAGAGCACATCATTTCTGCTGACATTTGTTACCTTGTAAAAACACTTTCTATGGTTGAAAGTGACAATGATCAGTGAAAATCACATCTGTTCTACATGTGTGTGTGTCTGACTCTCTGGATAGGTAACTCTTTAAACCTACTGACTGTTCTCCTTTAATCAATCATCTTTATTGATTCATCTCTTCCTCTGCATGTTCTGTTCTTCCCAGAGTGTAAAGGAGAAGACAGAGTGATCCAGCCAACAGCTGATGTCACAGCTGCTGAAGGAGGCACAGTTACACTTGATTGTTCATTTGAGACCAGCGATACCTCAAATGCTTATTTGTTCTGGTACAAACAAGAAGAAAATGACTTTCCCAAGTATGTATTACGACGTGATTCTTATGGAACAATATCTAATGCTCCAGACTTCACGGAAGAAAGATTTAATGCTACAATTAAGAACAAGACAGTTCCTCTGAAGATCCAGAAGCTTCAGGTGACTGACTCTGCTGTGTACTACTGTGCTCTGAGGCCCACAGTGACAGGAAACACCAAAACTCTGTACAAAAACCTTTGGAGCAAAGACAACACAATACTCCACAACATCCACTAGAGGGAGTCACACACTGTTACACTTCAATGGTTTCTTATGATCCAGTCTAGATTCAGTTGACAACAGTAAACTGAGCAACAAAAGCCACAATGATGGAGAGAGTTTGCTGCATCATTTAAATCTTTCACTGAGAATCATCAGATCTGGATTCAGGAAAGGAAATCAGCTGATCAGAGAGTTGATCACAGTCGTCATAATAAACACAAAGTCTGAATGTATAATCTACAATGTTTTAGCCTGAATGGTGATAATTGCATCTTCACCTCTTCTTGTTCTTCTTCTCTGAACATGTTTCGCATTCACAGTCAGACTTTCTCTGCAGTTTGCAGCAGTGGAGCTTTTGGAGTTTTCAGAAAGTTGTTTCTCTCCAGATTGATTCAGGTGAATTTTCTGCAGGTTCCTCCTTCAGTCTGAGCTTCCTGGATGATGATGATGATGATGATGATGATGCAGCATCACTGTCATTTCTAAAGCTTCCATCAGTCTGAATGGAAACAGAGCACAGCAAGAGGAGGAGCTACACAACTCAATATGAAAGGCTTCATTTCAGAGCTGAGAGCTGCTGAGTTCTCTCTATTGTTCATTCAGTACAAGTGAAAATAATGCTGCTGCTTTTAGTTTGGATCATGATCGTCTCCTTTCATTCTGGTAAGTTCTCAAAACATAAAGTAACATCTCAGAGTTCATAGATGTTCATGGAAAAACAGGCTCTTTGGATTAAATACATTTTTTAAAAATCAACTTCAGTCTAAAAATGTTTGAATATTTCATCCAAGCGTCATGTTGAAATATCTTTTTGTTTTTTTCAGGATCCTCTGAGGATTTAGTGAAACCATTTAAAGATGAAGTGATGGGTTCAGAAGGAGACACTGTGACTCTCTCCTGCAACTATTCAGGCTCTGTACAAAGTCTCTACTGGTATCAACAGAAGTCCAGTTCATCTCCACAGTTTCTCATCGCAGATTATTCAGAGAAAACACCAGGACTATCTTTACAACATGACAAGAAAACTAGAGAGTTTCATCTGAACATCTCCTCTGCTGCAGTGACTGACTCTGCTCTGTACTACTGTGCTCTGCAGCCCACAGTGACAGGAAACACCAAAACTCTGTACAAAAACCTTTGGAGCAAAGACAACACAATACTCCACAACATCCACTAGAGGGAGTCACACAACGTTACACTTCAGGGCTCCATACATCAGATAGATCACACAATGCGACTTATCACCATAACATGGTTGGTACCACAGACTCAGGTATTAACTGCTTTTCTTCTTATTTTTATTAAAGACGTTCATTTGTTCTGTCCAACTGTAATTTTTCTGTGGTGTACCACAGGGTTCAATCATAGGTCCTCTCATTTTCAATGTGCAAGTCCTTTCGATCCAATAATTTCTAATTAAATCATCAGTTTCCATTGTTTTACAGTCTGTGATTATATATCATGTTAAAATCCTTCCTGCAACATCTGAGTCTAGAACTCAGATCCTTCTACTTGCCCCTACAATTCAGTAAACCAGGTAAAACCAATTGTTTCTGAACTGTCTGTCGATGTTATTCAAACTGCTGATACTCTGTGTGTAATATTGTGTGATGACCTTTCCTTTCATCATCTGAGGGTTTTCCTGAAAAGATGATCTATCCTTTAAATCATCACAGAAAACCTTTTGCAAACCTGAACGTAATGGTACAAATATCTGCTCCAGTCTGTTCGTCAGGAGGAAGTGTCACAGAGAGAAGAGAAAATACAGATCTAAGAGGAGACGGAGAGATTCAGGGAGGAGCTGAGCTGTTACTGAACTATAGAAGAGAGAGGAACTTCCATATTCAGCACAGTTCAATACACAAACCATCAACATTACCTTTATTCAACATGCTGTCATTGGACTATTATGTACTGCCTCTACTGTTTGTCTCTACTCTAACAGGTATGTGAGATCATGCAGCAAAATGAATGTAAATTGTGTATTGAAACATTTACATCATGTTATAACAGAGTTCTCTGTTTCTTTAGGAGTCAGCTGTGAAAAACTGAGTCCAGTCAAGACTGAAGAGTTCAGTTCAGAAGGCAGCTCTGTTACTCTGTCCTACAACTACTCCACAAAGGCAACTGGTGGCGATTATTTCTTCTGGTATCGACAATATCCAGGAAAACCACCAGAGTTCCTCATCCTTCACTTTGGAAATCAAAATAAAACAAAGTCTGGACTGTCAGTTACAGTGAGTGGTGATAAAACCAGAATGGATCTGCAGATCTCCTGTGCTGCAGTGACTGACTCTGCTCTGTACTACTGTGCTCTGAGGCCCACAGTGACAGGAAACACCAAAACTCTGTACAAAAACCTTTGGAGCAAAGACAACACAATACTCCACAACATCCACTAGAGGGAGTCACACACTGTTAAACTTCAATGGTTTCTTATGATCCAGTCTAGATTCTTTTCACTCATGAGACACAGATGTGATGAAGAGCTTTAGAGATGAAGATAATGTGACATGAGTCTCCTCCTACTGACTGCAGAGGTGCTGCTTGGCAGAGAACTGTTTGATTCCAGCTGTGAACATCAGACCAAACACAACTCACAAAACCACTCACAACTTCTTCCCACTGAACATTCAGTGACAACATTTAACCTCTGTGAACATGGACAGACTCACTGTAATTTTCTTCTTCTCAGCTCTCGTAGGTTCGTATGTTTTAGACAAGAAAACCTGGAACACAAAGACATTTTCAAAGCTTTACAGAACCAGTTTAGAAATTCCTTTTAGCTAAAGTTCAGTTTAACATTTCAAAGGTACAAATCTAGATAATAAAGTATCACTAATAACTGCTGACTCTATTGTTAAAAGGATCCACAGAAATGTTTGTGTTTCAAATGATGGATATGTGACTTTGGAACAGAACTCTAAATATAACATGTTGTTTCCCTCACTAGGTAACAGCCTGGAAGATGATATTACTGCCAGCAGTGCTGAGGTGTTTTCATCAGAGGGCCGTACTGTTACTCTGTCCTGTAACTACTCAGGTTCTGGTGATTACCTCTACTGGTATCAACAGAAGTCCAGTTCATCTCCACAGTTTCTCATCAAAGAATATTCAGAGAACACACCAGGACTATCTTTACAACATGACAAGGAAAATAAAGAGTTTCATCTGAACATCTCCTCTGCTGCAGTGACTGACTCTGCTGTGTACTACTGTGCTCTGAGGCCCACAGTGACAGGAAACACCAAAACTCTGTACAAAAACCTTTGGAGCAAAGACAACACAATACTCCACAACATCCACTAGAGGGAGTCACACACTGTGAAAACACTGAGTTTTCAGAGACTGTGTCTGTGGACTGACGACACAAACATCACAAAAACTAAACCATAAATACAAAGACAGTTAAATCTCACTGAGGAAGGAGCAGAGAGGTGATTACCTGGCCCCGCCCACTTTAGTCCACCTCAGCCAATGAGATTGTTTGTGCGTCCAGAGCAGAAATGTTGGAGGAACTAAAAGCACAATCAGCTTGATGTTGAGGAGAAGGGCTGTGCAGCAGAGAGGCTGTTTAGTTTCTTCATTCTACTGCAGTGGAAGAACATTGTTCATCTGCTGTCTGTTTGGCTTCAACTCCTCCAAAGACATGTTGCTTTACCTCTTTTGGTTTTTCTCTCACTTCATAGGTGAGTTTGACAACAAATCAGTGTCTCAGTTAACCTGCTGTATCAACAAGATATTTGACCTCCATTTTATCACTTTCACAGTTGAAACTTCACAATAATCTGTCTTTGTCATGAAGTCCTGTACAATCTAGTTATGATGTGAGCTACAGTTGAGCTGCTTGTGTCCACAGAGTAACACTGTACAGAGACATTTTCCACTGTCTTCTCCTCTCAGCCTCATGGACAATGTTAGTCTAATGCTTCATTCTCTCTACTTTTTCCAGGACTAATAGCTGGAGACACAATCTCTCCAGCAAGAGATGAAGTCAGTGGAAGAGAAGGAGAATCTGTCACACTCTCATGTCAATATCAGACAAGCTACAGAAATGTTGACCTTTACTGGTACAGACATGATTCTGACCTTCAGGCACCTCAGTTTATACTCTATAAAGGAGCAAAGGGCAGCACAGCTGATTATAATCCTACCCCGAGTCGATATCAATCCAAAACAACAGGCACATCAACTGAACTGACCATCAGCAGACTAACCCTGAACGACGCAGCTCTCTACTACTGTGCTCTAGAAACACAGTGATACAAAGTGTAGAAGAGGCTGTACAAAAACCTGAACACAGATATCTGACTCCTCTTCAAAGAGGAGGGAAGTGGTTTTCAAACCACAGCTTCATATCACATGGATTCTGCTACTTCCTGTTTTATCAGAGTCACCGTGGTTACAGCTGCTAATCAAACACTGTGGGAGGATTCACATGAGCAGCTGATCCACATCAATGACAAACCAACTGGATGATGCTTCAAACACAAGACTCCATGAAAACAAATGGACACTGACTCACTCCCTTAATCTTCATACTCTGTGGGTCATTAGGCCAAAATCAGCTGCTTCCATTGTTCACCATCCTTGACAACATGTAGAGCTAAACACCAAATACACACTGAAGCATTAACTAATAAAACTCTGAAATCAACAGCACTTTATATTTTCAAACATTGAAATTTAAGGAAAAACTCAAAGTAGAATCAAACTAACAACTGGAGTTTCATCAAGTTTCAACATCACATGATTTAAACTTCCACATTCACTCCACCATCTTTGTATCTGACCAACAGATACTGAACCGTCAGTTTACATTGAAGAGAGAAACAGTGTGAAAAGAACAAGAGTCACATGTTGCTCAAATATTCATCCTCAGTTTACCTGTAATCTTTCTGATAAAGATGTTAAAGGAGCTGCAGCAGCTTCACAACAATCAGCAGCTTTTATCTGCTCAGGAACAAAGTGAATCTGCAGCAGCTGTAAAACAGGAAACACGTCAGCTGAAATGTCCAATCATGACTACATACATCACAAGTTAGACCAGGAAAGGAGAGAGGTACAAACATGTGTTTAGTGTAAAGTTGTCAGTTGGGGGAATAACACAGGGCTGTGAATGAGCCCTGTCACTGTGATCAGGCTCCTCCTTCTGATCCACCATCTTAGTGTTGATGAAGACTGAACTGAGAGACCACAGCCTGCTTTATACTTGCTGTAGCTCACAGTGACTCAACACTGCAGACATGATGCCTCTGTTCATCTCAGTGCTGCTGGCTGCTATGTGCCTTGGTATGAACACTACTGTTTCTGTGATATCAATCCAACACTGACATGATTCTGTAACAGCACACTGATACTGTTTGTTGGTGTTTTACAGAATGCAGAGCACAAAAAGAAAACGTGCTGCAACCAAAAGGAGACGTGACCGCTACTGAAGGAGAAGCAGTAACACTTGACTGTGGATATAACAGCAGTTTACCAACTTCATATCTCTACTGGTACAAACAGGATGGAAACCACAGCCCCAAATTCATCCTGAGCCGCATTAAACTGGATGAAGGAAACACAGCAGACGACCACAAGGAGAGATTTTCATCCACTCTGAATTCCACCGTCAGATCAGTTCCTCTGAAGATCCAGAAGCTTCAGGTGTCTGACTCTGCTGTGTACTACTGTGCTCTGTAGCCCACAGTGACAGGAAACACCAAAACTCTGTACAAAAACCTTTGGAGCAAAGACAACACAATACTCCACAGCATCCACTAGAGGGAGTCACACACTGTTACACTTCAATGGTTTCTTATGATCCAGTCTAGATTCTTTGTAAAACATTTTGGAGCTTAATTAAATTTGTGAAGCTGCACAAATAAACAAATGTGACAGAAATATAAAGGAATCATTCAAATATACAGGATTTCAATAAATCGGAGTCGTCACATGTAAGAATGCATTATCTATTGATTAACTGCCAATAGTTAAACTATTTCAATCTATTAGCTCGTTATTACCTGATTAAATGTAATTTCCTTAGAATTAATATCAGAGCAGTGATAACACCATGTGTTGGCCCTGTGAGTAAAGATGGAAAAGGAGTTAAAGAGGAATAAAAATAATGGTGCTGAATTCTGAAAAGTAAAAAGTGAAAAGTAACAGACTGGAACAATAAAAAGAGGTTTGAGTGTTTACATGTTCAATCTCCACATTATGAGCTTCTCTGGATAAAAGCTTCAGCTGAATTAAGAAGTTTCTGTCGGTCAAAGTGCAACGTAGAATTTCAGGAACCAGCGGAAAGAAGCTGAAAAACTGTGTGTACTGGAAATAAAGATATCAATCTTTCTCAGTAGCAGGATTACATCATCTCTCATCATCTTTTTGTTTATTATGGATTTTGAAGAACTTTGATGTACATGTGATCTATCTGCTTCATCTCCTCAGTTTTATTTATGTACAGCCAATAGAACCTGTGGACTTGGAATCACACCCCAGGGTTTAAGTTTTGACTCGTATCAGTGAGAGTGGCCTTTCATCTCAACAGAAACTGTATGGGTATATAGGCAGAGTCTCTCTAATGTGGATGCATTAACATAAAGTTACTTAATGAACAGACTTCATTAGAAAAAGAGTGCGACGCAATATTTCTTCAACACTACACAGTTACAATGGAAACTATTAGAGTATAAACTGAGTGATAAATGCTCCTCTGTCAGACACACTGTCTGTTAAAGGTGATTCCAAGTCCAGTTGTTGTTGTCTTGAGCCATGAGTTCAGGTAGGTGTTAGAGAAAATCCTTATCATCGGTGGTGAAGAAAGAGCGCTGGAGTCCAGTATGTCTTATGCTGAGGATGTTTATTGATGCTTGATCAAGGAGAAATGAGGATTCATCAATACAGGCTTCTGTGCATGATGTCACCTCAAATCTGAAGCAGGAACCCTGAGGATAGTCTTTATAGATTACTATAGAAAGCTTACACTCCATAACTGTTCAAATATCAAAAAGAAGAGGGAGAAGAGGAATGTATGAATACGCTATTGGTTATTTAACCATAGATAAGGAAACAAGACTGTACACGCCCAAGTGCTGGTTCTTAGAACACCCAACCACTTGTTCCTGACCATCCAAGGTCTGCTGTTATCAGCCCTGGCACCAAGAGTATCAGCAGAAAACCAAAGCTGCGTCTGGAGGAACGGCCTGAGCGTTTCAAGGCCGGTAAGATTTAGTGCAGTAGCTGTGGCACAGAGACCTAGGGCCTCACACTGACCTTTAACCCTGAGTCAGTCATTCATTAGGTGGACAAGAAACAATTCCCTCACAGTATGAACAGATTTAGAGAAGAACAAACGATCACTAATGCAGAGATAAGACAAACTGTTTCTGTGTTAATACAAAACAGACTTTATAATCTCTTGGTGACTGTTGTGGAAAATATTGTCAGCTGAATACCTGAAAATCTATGGACACACACTACGTGGAAGTTTGGGTTATTTTAGACAATAATATTTAAATTCAGCTGATCCTTCACTATTTAAACTCCACTAGTGAGACATCACACAATGTCAATCAAGCGTCTCCATGAACTGGTTGATCGATTAAACTCTCATCTTCATAAGAACAGTTTCTCTGTTCTCTCAGGTCACAAACTCTTGTGGTGTGCCACAGGGTTCAGTCCTAGATCTTACAGTTTTATGTTTGTGTGTTCCACTTAAAACCAGTTATGTTGACAGTATGACTTGTGTTTTACAGTCTTTATGGAAAACTGAGAGCTGCTGTTCGATAACGTCTTTATACTGAATCTGATATTCTTTTATTTCTACAGCTGGTACAAATAACTGCTCCAGTCTGTTCAGCAGGAGGAAGTGTCACAGAGAGAAGAGAAAATACAGATCTAAGAGGAGACGGAGAGATTCAGGGAGGAGCTGAGCTGTTACTGAACTATAGAAGAGAGAGGAACTTCCATATTCAGCAGAGTTCAATACACAAACCATCAACATTACCTTTATTCAACATGCTGTCATTGGACTATTATGTGCTGTCTCTACTGTTTGTCTCTACTCTAACAGGTATGTGAGATCATGCAGGAAAATGAATGTAAATTATGTATTGAAACATTTACATCATGTTATAACAGAGTTCTCTGTTTCTTTAGGAGTCAGCTGTGAAAAACTGACTCCAGTCAAGACTGAAGAGTTCAGTTCAGAAGGCAGCACTGTTACTCTGTCCTACAACTACTTAAAAAAAGGAACTGGTCTTGATTATTATTTCTTCTGGTATCGACAATATTCAGGAAACCCACCAGAGTTCCTCATCTCTCATCAGGAGTCAGGAGAAATACTATCAGATCCAGTCTCTGGACTGTCAGTTACAGTGAGTGGTAATAAAACCAGAATGGATCTGCAGATCTCCTCTGCTGCAGTGACTGACTCTGCTCTGTACTACTGTGCTGTGAAGCCCACAGTGACAGGAAACACCAAAACTCTGTACAAAAACCTTTGGAGCAAAGACAACACAATACTCCACAACATCCACTAGGGGGAGTCACACACTGTTACACTTCAATGGTTTCTTATGATCCAGTCTAGATTCTTTCTACTGATGATAAAAAAAGGAAATAAAAAATTCAAGATAAAACACAGAACGACAAAGTTTTGTTTCATTTAACACAAACCCATATTAAGGTGTTGTGGGATGTTATAACTGAACGTAGCAATTACACTCTGACGTCTAATGAAGCTGAAGTTAAAGTGTGTAGGGAGAATATTTTTGTGAGGTTCTTTCTGACAATATCAACAATGAAATAAATATTTGAGTAAAACTTTCATTTCAAAAATCAAGTAATCATATCGCGGTTGTTTCATCTGATATTCTGTTTACTGTCTACTTTCAATATATAATAGATTTTGGTTAGAATGGATTTCATTCCTGTCCATATAAGATAAAATTTTGTGTTATTTTCCAAGGTTGTGTTATAATGTGGTGTACAACAGGGTTCAATCATAGGTCTTCTCATTTTCCATTGATACGATTCATTTGCATCAAATTACTTTTATACTACGTTATTTTCCATTCTTTCACTGACAATGTGTGATTATATATTACCTTAAAGTGGCAGCTGGTTTATCACGTTACATGCTGGTGTTCAACACCTTCCTACAACTGACTGTCTATGAAAGAAATCCTTGTATTTTCACCTGAAATTCTATGAAACAGATGAAATCTAATCTTGTTAAATTGTTGCTTTTTTAGAACAACACTCACACTCTGGATATAATATTTGAAAACACCAATTTCTTTCATTGTCAGCTGACTTCAGTTTCACAGTCTCCACTTTAGAAGTCAAAGTTATTTCGTTCTTATGTTTTTAAATCCTGAAAACGTGATCCACCCTTTAATTCACAATCTGCTCCAGTCTGTTCACCAGTAAGGCTGGGTATCAAGAACCGTTTTCTGTTCAGAACCGGTTCTGAATTTCGAAGAACCACATGTATTTCTTTTTTTTCCACAATATCTTTATTTAAGTTTTATAGCAGCACAAGTTACTCACAGTACAAACAATCATCACATGTATAGCCTAGCCATGGCCGTATGTCATTTCTTATAGATTAACTGCCAAATATAGTAAAAACACAGCTTAAAACAAAACAATCACAATAGAAACACAGAACGAACAATATGCTTCTCTTGTTATTAGACAGATTATACACACAATGTAATGGATTGTGAAATAATAGTAATGATAACGATAAGCTACGGGCTTTTAAAAGTAAAAAAAAAAAAAATATATATATAATGATAATAATAATAATAATAATAACTGTAATAGCAAAAAAGACATTAACATTCACAATTTTGGAAATTGCTATACCCACAGTTAGTCATCAGTTTGGTTTTCTGTTAAGTCTGAGTTCTTGACATATTGAATAAAGGACTTCCATATACATTCAAATACATGCTGTTTGGCTTTCAGAATATAAGTAATTCTTTCCAACGGTAGGCTTGATAACATTTGTTTTAACCATTGACTGGTACTTGGTTGATGGGTAGTAGTGCAACACATTTTTTGGCATTTAACAAGCTTAGATCTATAAGTGCTTTTTCATACTTACTGAAGTTATGTTTCTCTGGATAAAGGCCCAGCAAGAAAAGCTTAGGATCCAATGATATTGATTTGGAAACAATATTTTCGATTATTACTCTTATCTCTTCCCAGAATTTAATAATTATTATACACTGCCAAAGGCAGTGAAATAGTGTTCCTCTATCTTCTGTACATTTTGTGCATATGTCTGGTATATTCGGGTCATATCTATTCAATTCCATCGGTGTCACATACATCCGCATTAACCATTTATATTGTATTATTCTAAGGCGTGCATTTATGGATCCAGAATGAGCGTTGGCACATGCGGCTTCCCACTCTTCCTTGGAAATATCTGTTTGTATGTTTTCCTTCCAGGCCCTTAGCTTATATGTTGAGTTCTCACTTGAAAATGATATCAACAAGTTGTAAATTTCTGATATTGCACCCTTTCTCTGACAATTCTTAGTTACAATTTTTTCTAGTTCTGTGCTACAGGGTTTAGAAAGTACATTGCTTTGATTTATTTTAACATAATTTCTAAGCTGAAGGTACTTGAAGAAATGTTTTCTATTAAGATGGTATTTAGCTCTTAGTTCTTCAAAGGACATCATATCATCCGAGTTTGTTGTGTACAGATCTTGAATTGTTTTTAGTCCCTTAGTTAACCACAATTTGAATGTTGCATCTGTCCTGCCTGGTACAAAGAACTGATTACCCCAAATTGGGGTAAATTGCGATAGTGATTGTGGTTCGTTGAAGTATTTCTTCACTTCATACCAAATCTTTATCATATGTTTAACAATTGGATTTTTAGTTTGTTTACAAAGCTTTTGTACAGTGTCTGAATAAATATATGAAGGGAGAGATAGATTTAAGCCATAAGATTCCATTTCGGCCAGTAAGGGGCATTATCCATTGAAAAATAAAACATAATAGACCTCAATTGTGCAGCCCAGTAATACCACATCAAGTTCGGACATTTTAGACCCCCCCGGTCGAATGGTAAGTACAATAAAGACAAGCGTAGTCTCGCCCTACGGTTGTTCCATAGAAAACCAACAAATAATTTTTTGACTTTTGAGAATAAATCTGTAGGTGGTGGTAATGGGATGTTCTGGAATAAATAAAGCAACTTTGGCAAAATATTCATTTTTAAAATATTAACTCTGCCCATTATGGATACTGGTAACGACATCCACCTGTCGATTGACTCATTAATTTCTGCCATTAAAGGTTCATGGTTGGCGCATGCTACCTGTTCTAACCTGGGAACAATGCGTATTCCCAAATATTTGAATTGATCCACAACATTGAACTTAATTGCTTCAGCTATTGGATTTTTCCTTTCATTTGAATTAAGTAGTAATATAGAGGATTTGGTATGATTCACTTTATACCCTGAGATATCGCCAAATAATCAGTTGTATCAGAGCTGGGATTGATTTACTTAAGTTGGACATAAGTAAAATTACATCGTCCGCGTAAAGGGCGATTCTGTGCTCTACTGGTCCTACTGTAATTCTGCGAAACTGTGGATGAGAACGTATTGCTATAGCAAGCGGTTCTATTGCTAATGTGAATAACAAGGGTGAGAGAGGGCAGCCCTGTCGGCATCCTTTGTTAACGTTTATTGGTTTTGAAATATTTCTGTTCGTTAGAATTTCTGCTGTAGAGTTATTGTATATGACCTGCACCCATTTAATAAAGATATTTCCACAACCAAATCTTTCTAAAACATTGAAAAGATAAGGCCATTCGACCCTATCAAAGGCCTTTTCGGCGTCTAATGATAATAGGGCTGTATCTGGTTTATCTTCATTATGGTGAATGATATTCAGTATTCTTCTGACATTATGGAAACCTTGTCTTCCTGATATGAATCCATTTTGGTCCTTATTTACAATTTTTGGCAGAATTTTCTGTAATCTAATTGCTAGAAGCTTACATATTATTTTAAGGTCCGAGTTTAGGAGGCTTATTGGTCTCAAATTTTCGCACTTATTAGGGGTTTTGCCTGGTTTTGGCAGTAAAGTAATTAGAGCTTTATTCATCGAAGATGGAAGATTGCCACTCTGAAATGCCTCGAGAAACATTTCTAAAAGTGGTATTAGTAATATGTTTTTAAATTTTTTGTACAAGTCAATCAGGAGACCATCTGGTCCTGCTGTTTTTCCCGATTTCAAATTATCTATGGCGTTACTGATTTCTTCTTTGGTAATATCTGTATCTAAATCTTCTTTATATTCATCTGGGGTGCAAGGAATAGGTAATCCATCTAAAAATCTATTCATATTTTGTACATTAATAGTGTTAGTTGTACCATATCATTTTTTATAATAATCTCTGAAAGCATCATTTATTTCTGTAGGGTTCACCACAACATTCCCGTTGGATGTTATGGTTGTAATAGCTGTTCTAGTCTCTAATTGTTTTATTTGCCATGCTAATAGTTTTCCAGATTTATCGCCTTGTTCATAGAATGACTGTTTTAGTCTTAAAAGACTGGATGCAGCTCTACAAGCAGATTGTTTGTCATATTCAGACCTCAAAATTAGTAATTCTTTTTCCAGTTGAGAGTTGTTTTTTTCATAAACTTTTTCTTGAAGAGTCTTCATTTTTTTCCCCCAAATTTAATCTCTTTTCTCGTGCCTTTTTTGATTTTGAACCTGTATAGCTTATTATATGTCCTCTGAGAAAGGCTTTAAATGCTTCCCACCTTATACATGCTGTTGTCTGTGTAGTGTTCATTTTGAAGAACTCCTCTATTTGTTTTCCTATGTACTTTACAAATTCTTCATCTTGTAACCACTTATGCTGAAAACACCATCTAGGTGGGTCTTTTGTCAATCTGTCGTCTTTACATACCAAGCAGCATGGTGCGTGGTCTGAGATCACAATACTATCGTAGAAACTGTCGTGAATTTTGGAACGTAGTTCTGAGGAGATTAAAAAATAGTCAATTCTTGAGTATGTTTGAAATGTGCTGGAGTAACATGAGTAGGTTTTAGCTTGTGGGTTACATTCTCTCCATATATCTACCAACCCCAGATCTTTTATAAAGCGGTGAAGAGTTGTTCTGCATCCATTATGTGACTGGTCTATTCCTGTGGATCTGTCCATATCAGGGTTTAATGTACAATTAAAATCTCCTCCCATTATATAAGATCCTCCTGACGCTGACAAAGTAAGGAACAGATCTACATAAAAATTTGCATCATCTATATTGGGTCCATACACATTCACTAAATTAAGATTTTCTGTTAATAATGTACCTTGGATTATTAAGTATCTTCCCAATCTTTCCTTTATTACGTTTTTGACTTGGAATGGGACAGATTTGTGTATGAGTGTCATCACACCTCTGGCTCGGGATGAGAATGAAGCTGTATATACACTTCCTTGCCATCTTCTTTTAATTTTTCTGTTATCCTCATCTAAAAGATGCGTTTCTTGTAAAAACACTATGTTGGAGTCCATATCTTTAATTTTGTTCATGACTTGTTTAGTTTTTTTAAGTTGTTGCAGGCCTCTGCAATTCCAAGAGATAAAGTTTAACTTTACTCCCTGAGACATCCCTTACAAATTAAAATCAGATTATCCCGTAGTGCCAAAGTAAGTTTACAGAGAAGCATGTAAGACCTGGATGTTTGAACCACCATCCAACGCAACAAAAAACACACTGAACTTGAACATTTCCCCTGGTCTTGCTTAAAGAGACATTCCCCGAAACCATATTAACTTCCTGATATGGCTGGTGATAACTGCTCCACACTAAGTGAGGATCAGTCAGTCCACCTTTTATCTTCTTCTTAAACTTAAAAGTCTCTCAATCCATTTTATCTGCTGCTGTATAGTGAAGTTATTTTTTATAACTCTTCTGTAGCTCAGTTTTAAACAGTTATATAAAGCCAGCACCATAATGAGTAACTGATGTTTTACACTCTGTCGTTTCTGTCATATCACCTGTGGTTTGGTTTAGTTTTCTCCAACATCCTTCTGGATCTTTTTAATGAACTCTTCTGCTTCGGTCGGAGTTTTGAAGGTGCTGGTTCGGTCTTTATGGGTCACCAATAGCCTGGCCAGGGGGAACCAGTCCGTGCCGGATTCCTAAATTGCGAACTTCCTGACGAGCCGGGTCCAACTGTTTTCTCAGCTGATGCAGTCCTGCAGCCAGGTCCGGATAGAGCCGTATTTGTTGGTCTTTGTACAGGATCTCCTTTTTTGCCCGAGCAGCTGTCATAATTTCCACCTTGTGCTTGTGGTTATGAAACCTGATTATTAGTGTTCTCGGTGGCGCCCTGGCGTCTCTCATCGGCCCGATCCGGTGCGCCCGCTCCAGGACCCCAGTGCTTCAGGAATCCACTTCTCTAGAAAAGCTGCCGGGTCTTTTCCTTCTGCCCCCTCTGGAACATTTATTAGTCTCACGTTGTTCAATCGAGATCTGGCTTCCAGATCCAAAAGTTTGTCTTCCAGACTTTTATTTTGCGACTCCAGTTTCTGCACTTTAGTTTTTAAGTTAGTCGACTCGTCTTCGGCGTTGGATTTCCGCTGTTCCGTTTGCGACACTCGTTCACTGCAGTCATTTATGTCCTTTCTCATGTTCTCTATTGCCGCCATGACACCGTCACATCTCGATGAGAATTCTGTTTTCATGGAGCCTCTAGCGGCCAGTATCGTATCCGTCTTCTGGCTCCCTTGTTCCTCATCTCCGCTGGCTGTTTTCTCCGCCACGTGTTCGGCGCGGTTAGCTTCGGAGTTGTCCCGCTAGCTTGGTAAACTGGTAGCTTCAATTGTTTAGGCGAATGAATCTTTCCTTTGTTTGCCCTGTTATTCCTCCGCATCTCCGTGTCCACTCAGCCGCCGTGTTGTACCGTTTTGTAGACAATAAGAGTCATTTTTTGCAGAAATTAAAGAAGTTACAGCAGAGCGGTGTGAAGCACGTCCTCTCAGGTGGTCGCCATAACCGGAAGTCACCACATGTATTTCTACTCTGCTTTTAAATTCCAAAAGCGTTGGCATATTTCAGTCGTACTCCTGAGTGCAGTGCAGTGAGCATTTTATAGTCTGTAAAAGTTTTCCTCATCTGCCAGGACCTGTTAGGCGGACTTATTGTCATTTGGTTCACAGTACGATACGTCAATAAAGCGTAAGACCCGGCCCTCTCATACCTGAGTGTACAGGCCTCCTCTACCCCCAGTGAGAGGGTTTTCTCCACCGCTGGAGATACAATCAGCCCAGACTGATCATGCATCCTTCCAGAGAACACCACATGCTGATTTTTTATTTTATAATATGATTCATTTTTATGACAATTTACTGATCATAGCCTAAAAGTGGCAAAAATAAAGCGAGGCTAATATTGGTTCTTGAAATACTCCCAAAAAATATCAGGATCAGAAACATTATTCGATAAGAACCCGATTCGATAAGGAGAATAGCGATCAGAATCGATAAAAAGTAAAAGACCCACCCCCCCTATTCAGCAGGAGGAAGTGTCACAGAGAGAAGAGAAAATACAGATCTAAGAGGAGACGGAGAGATTCAGGGAGGAGCTGAGCTGTTACTGAACTATAGAAGAGAGAGGAACTTCCATATTCAGCACAGTTCAATACACAAACCATCAACATTACCTTTATTCAACATGCTGTCATTGGACTATTATGTACTGTCTCTACTGTTTGTCTCTACTCTAACAGGTATGTGAGATCATGCAGGAAAATGAATGTAAATTATGTATTGAAACATTTACATCATGTTATAACAGAGTTCTCTGTTTCTTTAGGAGTCAGCTGTGAAGAACTGACTCCAGTCAAGACTGAAGAGTTCAGTTCAGAAGGCAGCACTGTTACTCTGTCCTACAACTACTTAAAAAAAGGAATTGGTCTTTTTTATTTCTTCTGGTATCAACAATATCCAGGAAAACCACCAGAGTTCCTCATCTCTCATCAGGACTCAGGAGAAATACTATCAGATCCAGTCTCTGGACTGTCAGTTACAGTGAGTGGTAATAAAACCAGAATGGATCTGAACATCTCCTCTGCTGCAGTGACTGACTCTGCTGTGTACTACTGTGTTCTGAGGCCCACAGTGACAGGAAACACCAAAACTCTGTACAAAAACCTTTGGAGCAAAGACAACACAATACTCCACAACATCCACTAGAGGGAGTCACACACTGTGAAAACACTGAGTTTTCAGAGACTGTGTCTGTGGACTGACGACACAAACATCACAAAAACTAAACAATAAATACAAAGACAGTTAAATCTCACTGAGGAAGGAGCAGAGAGGTGATTACCTGGCCCCGCCCACTTTAGTCCACCTCAGCCAATGAGATTCTTTGTGTGTCCAGAGCAGAAATGTTGGAGGAACTAAAAGCACAATCAGCTTGATGTTGAGGAGAAGGGCTGTGCAGCAGAGAGGCTGTTTAGTTTCTTCATTCTACTGCAGTGGAAGAACATTGTTCATCTGCTGTCTGTTTGGCTTCAACTCCTCCAAAGACATGTTGCTTTACCTCTTTTGGTTTTTCTCTCACTTCATAGGTGAGTTTGACAACAACTCAGTGTCTCAGTTAACCTGCTGTATCAACAAGATATTTGACCTCCATTTTATCACTTTCACAGTTGAAACTTCACAATAATCTGTCTTTGTCATGAAGTCCTGTACAATCTAGTTATGATGTGAGCTACAGTTGAGCTGCTTGTGTCCACAGAGTAACACTGTACAGAGACATTTTCCACTGTCTTCTCCTCTCAGCCTCATGGACAATGTTAGTCTAATGCTTCATTCTCTCTACTTTTTCCAGGACTAATAGCTGGAGACACAATCTATCCTGTAAGAGATGAAGTCAGTGGAAGAGAAGGAGAATCTGTCACACTCTCATGTCAATATCAGACAAGCTACACCCGTGTTCGCCTTTACTGGTACAGACATGATTCTGACCTTCAGGCACCTCAGTTTATACTCTGGAAAGGAGAAGGAACAGAGCGTGGTCAACAATATATTCCTGATGATCGATATCAATCCAAAACAACAGACAAATCAACTGAACTGACCATCAGCAGACTAACCCTGAACGACACAGCTCTCTACTACTGTGCTCTAGAAACACAGTGATACAAAGTGTAGAAGAGGCTGTACAAAAACCTGAACACAGATATCTGACTCCTCTTCAAAGAGGAGGGAAGTGGTTTTCAAACCACAGCTTCATATCACATGGATTCTGCTACTTCCTGTTTTATCAGAGTCACCGTGGTTACAGCTGCTAATCAAACACTGTGGGAGGATTCACATGAGCAGAGAATCTAAATCATATAAATATTAAACATGATGCTGCCATGTGTCTTTAGAGACCATATTTCACAAGGTCCTTTAATGTTGAAGAATAAAGAAAAAGAAAATCCAGCAGAATAACACAGGTTGATGTTTTGGGGCTTGAAGCTGTAAAATATCTTGAGATGTGGTTTTGGTTCATAACATTCAGTGATATGAGTTTTCTAACAGTATTTTTTTTTTTTTTTTAAATTGTGAACAAAAGTCTGTAAAATGACAGAAATGATCTGTGAATTAACAGCCAAACTGCTATTTTATGCATTATGCCAATAATAATAATTACATTTATTTCCCATTTCTGTGAAGACAAATTACTGTTTTATGTGTTAAAAATTATAAAATTGTTAAATTCATTCATCAATGAAAAATGCCACTAAGACAGCTGCTAATGCTAGAGCTATTGAAAATGGGGGGCATGCCTATATACTGTATAGCCATGTATGTCATTGCCAGCATGATAATTGTAGTCATCATCATTATTGTAGAAAAGAAGCTAATCCTGATGATTAGTGCTAATGCAAATGCTAGCTAGCCCACCATTGTATATTTGCAATCTATTGGTTAATGCTAATGCTGGCGAGAAAGCCCTGCCCCTCTGTCCCTGTTTTTTTCACCAATAAAAAGGAGGAAAAAAAAGCTAATGCTAACTGTAGCTGCTAATGCTAGCAAGCTACCCCCACTTGTTGTTGTCCGAGAATAAGCAATAAAGTGCCCAGCTTAGCCCCCCAACGTGGCACCCGGTTCAAAATGATTTTGAGCTTATAAAGTGATGTTTACAAATAATTCCAATATTTGTAGTTTTAAATCAAACTTGGAACCTAAACCTGGAAAATAAATCTGCATCAGAAATTCAAGTTTCTGCATGTGAAAACAAATTGTGCTTGTGGCAAAAAGATTTGCATTTGTTGAGACAGTGTGAATCAAAACTGAACTAATGATCAGTGGTGAGGTGAAACAAAGACACAGGGAAAGTAAAAGCTTTGTGGACGTCTGTGTTCAGAGATAAAGAGCAGAAAACTGTAAAACTCAGTGAGCAACATTCCCAGTGTGAGACACTGACAAGGACAAAGTTTGATCCTTGTCACTTCAGTGTCACTGTGGGAACTTTTGACCAGAGTTTTACAGTTTTCTTCTCTGTATCACGACACAGATGTTGACAAATCCATTTCTTCTTTTACAGAGTCTTTGTTCAACCTCAACACTGATCGTTTGTTCAGTTTTGATTCAGACTTTCAACAAATACAAATCTCTTTGACACAAGTGCAACTGTTTCACATGCACAAACTTGAATTTGTCAGAGTTATTTTACAGGTTTACAAAGGTTGATTTAAAACTACAAACACTGGAATTATTTGTGAACATCACTTTACAAGCTCAAAATAATTTTGACCGCAATTTGAGCCTGGACACACGTATAGATACAGTAACAGTTCACAATAACACCACAATAAGTTCCTTAACAACAAATCAGACACAGCAAGTTTCCAAACAAGTATTTTAATTGTAATATTCAAGCCAAATATATTAATATATTAATTTTAACTCATCTTAAACGTTTAACTATGATCTGTGTGGAAATGCAATTACACAAAATACAAACTGCTTTTAACAGACTTACCATTTCTTGCCCCAGGTGGATTCTGCCATCCTGTGAAAACACAAAGGGAAAAATAAGGACATGTCAAGCAGCTAAGGGCAGTCTAAGACTTCAGAACATAAAAGATGCATCAATCATGCACCTAAACATCATTTAGCATATAATGTAATATAAAACAAGACTATGAATAAATGATACATGTACATGTGAAGAATTTGTAGAAGAGATTCCCATATATTTATTTAAAAAAACAAACAAAAAAAAACAAACAGTGGTGAGGCAACACAAAGACACTGGAAGAGTTAGAGCTCCTGTCAACGTCAAGATGTGCAAAAGATATTGATTAGGGGATGTGCAGGAGATCACAGTATAGACAATATCTGTCATGTGCAGGGATAATACCTCAAGGTGTTGATGCATGACATCAATCGTGGCTGATCTCCTAACAGTAATGTAAAGTGGTTACAACATGGTGAACCGATCGACGTTTATTCACTCGGTCTACTGCGTCCATACAATCTCACGTTACAGTCATCAGTTACAAAATGAGCCTAAAGTTACTGACGTCACTAGCTGTACAACAACCGAGAGCAACGTCAGTATCAACACCTGAAACGTTTGTTGGTAAGGTTTATCAGTCGATGCACTGATTATACTTTTAGCTAAAGAGCTAATGTTGATGCTACTCACCAGGCTAACAAGAAAGTTGCGAGCTCGGCATCAAACCGCATGTCTTTACTCTCAGGAGCTGTCTCCAGCGGTGGAAAGCCACATCGAGATTTACTCGTGTTGCTTCTTTTCTTTGCTGTTGAACATGGTTTCTTGTCGGGAGCGGTCCTTCGGGATGCAGATGAATATCGTCTTTTAGGAGGTTCAGCCATTCCTGTGTTTCTATGATGCTAACTTCAAGCACTGCCAGAAGTTGTTCTTCTTCTTCGTGGGACTGAGGGCAAACTTGACGCACCGCTGACTCACACAGCGGCTAGCATCACAAAGTGGTATTACAACACAGGAAAGGTAGGGGCTGGCTGGTGAGCATGCGCATTTCAGTAGATAACTCTGAAACACAAAAAATGGAGGTCTTGATCATGACATCATCACTGTGGCTGCTTCACACGCTGTTGATAGTGTTAATTCATTTTTTTGGCCACATCTTATATTGCACCTTTACAGCACAACCACCAAAGCTGACATTTAAAAGTAAAGCTACATGTTCTTTGCCCACATTGCAAACCAACTTACAGTTTTGACACTTAAGTTAAAACAAAGACATTGAGCTTAACTTGACTGATATTAACACATTTGATGCATAGAAAACATTTTGATTTGCTTTTACGTCAATTTATGCTTGGATTATAAAATACGATTATAAAATACAATCATGCTTTCCTTTTTTACTTACATTCAATCTGTGACATACAAACGTTTGTATTTGCCCATTTTGCATTTCAGGTCAGTAGATGTTGCACTGTTCACATGAAGATATAAACCCTTTGTGGAACCACTTTGCTGAGCTAAAGTAAAACATCAGACACTGGGACTCAAATCTAGTACCAGGGAGTTGATTTCTGCAAGCAAAAAAAATACAACAGATACAACATTTCACTTACTGACTGTGGACTGCTCACAGAGCCAGGTGTCAGTTCACTGAAGCCATGATGGTTTGTAGTGTCTGTATATGAAGTGATGGGGCTGTCTCAACCATCACTGTATGTTGGCAGTCTTTATGTTACGACCCAGCTAGGGGAAAAGGGAATCAACATAAAACCAGGTGTTATTGGTAAATCAAATTTACTGACTTAATTTATTGCGTAACCAGGAGGGTAAATAATTAAACAAAAATACAAACAAGGCAAGAGGATAACTGAAGTAGGAGAACAGGAGCCAACAAAGAGCCTAACCATGCGATTCTAACCAACCCAAAAACACAAGGAGCAGCACCCCTGTTACTAATGTGTCCAACAGTCTTTTTCTAAGGGTGTGATGCACAATCAGAATATTAAACCTAGCCCAGTCCCCAACAATAACTACCAGCATCTCAAACCGAATCACAAATTACACACAAATGTTAAGCCGCCACTAACGATGTGCGGGCCGGGCTCTTAAACTATCTTCTTCTGATGCTGACACGGCAGCAGCTGTGGAGAGGACTGACAGGATCATTGCTGCACCAATAGGAGAAGCTGTGGAGTCGGAGGCTCCTCCTCTCTGCTCCGACAGGGACAGGTAATCCATCCGTTAGTGTTAAAATGCCCGAGCTTTGTGCAGCAACAGGCTGTAATAACAAGAACAAGTGTAGAGAGGAGGTCGAGGAGGTCGTTTAAGTAGCACAAGAGGCGGGTGAAATTCTCATCTCCAAAAATGGAGAGCATCATGCGCATGAATGTGCAGATGAGGCAGATGTCATCTGCACAGGGCAGCTGCATCTGGAGTGATCAGGTGAGAAGCATTTGAAGCAGAGTTTCTTGTCGCGGCAATGAGTGAGGGCAGAATGGGTTGCGTCGCCACAGACAGCACATCAGACCCTCAATCCTGGAAAGTTTCAATCTAGGATGTCTGGTGGTATTAGCCTGGGCAGGAGTAGATCTCTCCAGCAGGACTTTCTCCAGCATGGTAATGACACGCTCAAGAGGAGCTAAGTCTGGCGACTTGGGTGCGTGAGAGTCTTTTGAGTCAGATGGAGGTGCCGCAGTGTGAAGCATTTCAACTTTGTTCACATACACATTCTCACTGGGCTTCCTGCTCACAGCAGCAGCAGCACCCCTTGAACCCCTCTCAGTATGGTACTCATCCAGCACATCCTGGACCTCCACCACAGACCATTTATCAATTGTCTTTGACCTGAAGGTGATGGCAAGCTCTTTGGAGTGACAATTCTTGATAAACATATGTGCCACTTCCAGGCTGGGGCAGTGTAGTTCCTTGCCTTGTTCCTTGAGGCGGTCAGCAGCAACATCTGCAGCCTGGTTGAGTCTCAGCCAGTAGTCATGTGCATCCTCATTATTCTTTGGCAGGGTAGTGTAAAAGTCTGCTAAGGGGGAGAGGTGAACAGGGGACAGTAGCAAAATGTTTACGAAGGAGAGCATAAATGGCGTCCGGGTTCAGAGTCACATCAATGTCACTATTCCTCATTCCAAACTTAACAACATCTTTAGCTTGCCCTCTGAGGTGAATGAGCATCTCCTCAGCCTGCTGCTCGGGTCTGATATTTGTTTTCTTTATGTAATTCTTCATCAGGTTTTCCCACTCATGCACATCCACAGTGTCAGTGTCATCCCCTTTGAAGGTTGGGGGTTCTTTCAACTTCCTGTGAGGCACTAGCTGGACTTGTGACAGGTCCCGACCGTGTGCAGACATGTCAGTGGGTGCATTATGTACAAGTGGGATGCTTGGAGTGGGTGTACTATGTGCCGGGCTGAGGCGTGCAATTATACTATCCGCTAACTGCTGGCCAACATGTTTAAGTATGTCACTCATCTGACTGACTACATCAGGTGAAGGTGGACTAAGGTTCTGTGTGAGTGTAGCAGTAACCTGTGTGCTCGGTGTAGGTTCAGTGTGGCGGCTCTGAGAAGGAACCCTGTCTCCACTGACTGAAGAGACCTCATCTAGAACCTGCTCACCCCCCATCACGTGACCATCACCCCCCTGAACAAGGCTGACAAACTGCAACACCATACCTCTACCCCTACCAATACCCAGAGTAAGAGGCGCACTAGCAATCCTGTCTATGTAGCTCATTTTCTAAACTCACTCGACAAAATTACATGAACTACATCAAAACAGGAAAGCATGTAATAACAAAAATAAACCAGTTAAGAAAGAAATGGCCACAGTTATACTACACAGTGGTTGACACACTGTCCACCTGAAAGCACAAAGTAGAAGCTGCCCGTAAGATGGTCCCGGGACGGGGCGAAGAGCCAACTCCAGATCAACGAGTCACGGCACCAATGTGACGGGTCACAGCTCAGTGAAGTGCAGCGCCACACTACTGTCGCTTCTACACACCACAGACGGTGACCAGGTGGATTATGGGGTGTTTATTACACACAGTTCCCTCCTGCAACACAGCATACAGCACAGCAATGGCATGTGAAACTATCATCGGTCTCAGGATAATCACAGTGAAGTCCTCTTTTCTCTGTGCAGTTCAATAAACAATAAAATAAAATACACAAATCTTTTCATATAAAATTAAAACAAAAATTACATTCTACTGTGATCATATAGTGTATATTGTTATTCCACAAGCATAAGTCCAAACCCCCCACATAATCCATTATGTGAGGTAAGTATAGAAATACACTAAATTTAGATGAATGAATATTAACCCTTTAGCTGAACAGGTGGCAGCTCACACAGGCAAAATATACAATAAAATGTCATGAAAGGTAACATAACAAAATGCACAGCATATTACCTGCAACACAGCATACAGCACAGCAGTCTGAACAACACATGGAACGAGGGTAAGCATTTAAGCTAGTTTAGTATCATTACGAGTCTCCAAAAAGTAGCTCTATGGCTTAACAAATCACAGTAAGTGCTAAAAACAGTTAGCACAGATCTCAATGAGTACATTACACAGCAAAATATAAAACATGAACACCTGAAACCTTGAACAAAATCATTGATTATCCCAGACCACGCAAGAGGACATCTTACCACAGCGAAGTCCTCTTTTCTCTGTGCAGTTCCCACACCAACCACTGCGCCAATAGATGGCAGTGTTGCACCTTTTTTGCCATAATTTACAAAGCACAAATTTACTCCGTTGAGCATGTTATACATCGACAAGTTATACATTCAACATTTTTGCTGAGAAAACTTTTGTAATTACACAAGGTTTTTGTAAATAAACAAACAAATCTCAATAGAATTAAAAAACAGATACTTCTTGTACTGTTAATTGTCAGTAATTTTATCTCATCTTTTTACAGTATTAAACTTTAACAGTTCAATCTCTTAAATAACAAAGTAATACTTGAAATTACAATACATTTGCAAATGTATCTTAACAGTATTTCTATGTAAAAAAAAAAAAAAACAATTTTCTTTAAAAAAAAAAAAGGAAATTGTATGGTTATTCACAGTTATGGTGTTTTCATGTTTTTGACATTTGACATGTAAATTAACAGTCTATTTTTGTAATTTTATTAATGTTTTCATGTATTTTAAAAATACAGGAAAAATCTGTAAAGTATACATTAAAAATTTACAGATTTTTTTCACAGTGTAGACCAGGAAAGGAGAGAGCTACAAACATGTGTTTAGTGTAAAGTTGTCAGTTGGGGGAATAACACAGGGCTGTGAATGAGCCCTGTCACTGTGATCAGGCTCCTCCTTCTGATCCACCATCTTAGTGTTGATGAAGACTAAACTGAGAGACCACAGCCTGCTTTATACTTGCTGTAGCTCACAGTGACTCAACACTGCAGACATGATGCCTCTGTTCATGTCAGTGCTGCTGGCTGCTATGTGCCTTGGTATGAACACTACTGTTTCTGTGATATCAATCCAACACTGACATGATTCTGTAACAGCACACTGATACTGTTTGTTGGTGTTTTACAGAATGCAGAGCACAAAAAGAAAACGTGCTGCAACCAAAAGGAGACGTGACCGCTACTGAAGGAGAAGCAGTAACACTTGACTGTGGATATAACAGCAGTTCAAATACTCAATATCTCTACTGGTACAAACAGGATGGAAACCACAGCCCCAAATTCATCCTGAGCCGCATTAAACTGGATGAAGGAAACACAGCAGACGACCACAAGGAGAGATTTTCATCCACTCTGAATTCCACCGTCAGATCAGTTCCTCTGAAGATCCAGAAGCTTCAGGTGTCTGACTCTGCTGTGTACTACTGTGCTCTGCAGCCCACAGTGACAGGAAACACCAAAACTCTGTACAAAAACCTTTGGAGCAAAGACAACACAATACTCCACAACATCCACTAGAGGGAGTCACACACTGTGAAAACACTGAGTTTTCAGAGCCTGTGTCTGTGGACTGACGACACAAACATCACAAAAACTAAACCATAAATACAAAGACAGTTAAATCTCACAAAGGAAGGAGCAGAGAGGTGATTACCTGGCCCCGCCCACTTTAGTCCACTTCAGCCAATGAGATTCTTTATGTGTCCAGAGCAGAAATGTTGGAGGAACTAAAAGCACAATCAGCTTGATGTTGAGGAGAAGGGCTGTGCAGCAGAGAGGCTGTTTAGTTTCTTCATTCTACTGCAGTGGAAGAACATTGTTCACCTGCTGTCTGTTTGGCTTCAACTCCTCCAAAGACATGTTGCTTTACCTCTTTTGGTTTTTCTCTCACTTCATAGGTGAGTTTGACAACAAATCAGTGTCTCAGTTAACCTGCTGTATCAACAAGATATTTGACCTCCATTTTATCACTTTCACAGTTGAAACTTCACAATAATCTGTCTTTGTCATGAAGTCCTGTACAATCTAGTTATGATGTGAGCTACAGTTGAGCTGCTTGTGTCCACAGAGTAACACTGTACAGAGACATTTTCCACTGTCTTCTCCTCTCAGCCTCATGGACAATGTTAGTCTAATGCTTCATTCTCTCTACTTTTTCCAGGACTAATAGCTGGAGACACAATCTCTCCTGTAAGAGATGAAGTCAGTGGAAGAGAAGGAGAATCTGTCACACTCTCATGTCAATATCAGACAGGCTCTGAATATCCTGCACTTTACTGGTACAGACATGATTCTGACCTTCAGGCACCTCAGTTTATACTCTATAAAGGAGCAAAGGGCAGCACAGCTGATTATAATCCTACCCCGAGTCGATATCAATCCCAAACAACAGGCAAATCAACTGAACTGACCATCAGCAGACTAACCCTGAACGACGCAGCTCTCTACTACTGTGCTCTAGAAACACAGTGATACAAAGTGTAGAAGAGGCTGTACAAAAACCTGAACACAGATATCTGACTCCTCTTCAAAGAGGAGGGAAGTGGTTTTCAAACCACAGCTTCATATCACATGGATTCTGCTACTTCCTGTTTTATCAGAGTCACTGTGGTTACAGCTGCTAATCAAACACTGTGGGAGGATTCACATGAGCAGCTGATCCACATCAATGACAAACCAACTGGATGATGCTTCAAACACAAGACTCCATGAAAACAAATGGACACTGACTCACTCCCTTAATCTTCATACTCTGTGGGTCATTAGGCCAAAATCAGCTGCTTCCATTGTTCACCATCCTTGACAACATGTAGAGCTAAACACCAAATACACACTGAAGCATTAACTAATAAAACTCTGAAATCAACAGCACTTTATATTTTCAAACATTGAAATTTAAGGAAAAACTCAAAGTAGAATCAAACTAACAACTGGAGTTTCATCAAGTTTCAACATCACATGATTTAAACTTCCACATTCACTCCACCATCTTTGTATCTGACCAACAGATACTGAACCGTCAGTTTACACTGAAGAGAGAAACAGTGTGAAAAGAACAAGAGTCACATGTTGCTCAAATATTCATCCTCAGTTTACCTGTAATCTTTCTGATAAAGATGTTAAAGGAGCTGCAGCAGCTTCACAACAATCAGCAGCTTTTATCTGCTCAGGAACAAAGTGAATCTGCAGCAGCTGTAAAACAGGAAACACGTCAGCTGAAATGTCCAATCATGACTACATACAACACAAGTTAGACCAGGAAAGGAGAGAGGTACAAACATGTGTTTAGTGTAAAGTTGTCAGTTGGGGGAATAACACAGGGCTGTGAATGAGCCCTGTCACTGTGATCAGGCTCCTCCTTCTGATCCACCATCTTAGTGTTGATGAAGACTAAACTGAGAGACCACAGCCTGCTTTATACTTGCTGTAGCTCACAGTGACTCAACACTGCAGACATGATGCCTCTGTTCATCTCAGTGCTGCTGGCTGCTATGTGCCTTGGTATGAACACTACTGTTTCTGTGATATCAATCCAACACTGACATGATTCTGTAACAGCACACTGATACTGTTTGTTGGTGTTTTACAGAATGCAGAGCACAAAAAGAAAACGTGCTGCAAACAAAAGGAGACGTGACCGCTACTGAAGGAGAAGCAGTAACACTTGACTGTGGATTTAACAGCAGTTCAACAACTTCAAATCTCTACTGGTACAAACAGGATGGAAACCACAGCCCCAAATTCATCCTGAGCCGCTTTAAACTGGATGAAGGAAACACAGCAGACGACCACAAGGAGAGATTTTCATCCACTCTGAATTCCACCGTCAGATCAGTTCCTCTGAAGATCCAGAAGCTTCAGGTGTCTGACTCTGCTGTGTACTACTGTGCTCTGCAGCCCACAGTGACAGGAAACACCAAAACTCTGTACAAAAACCTTTGGAGCAAAGACAACACAATACTCCACAACATCCACTAGAGGGAGTTACACACTGTTACACTTCAAGGCTCCATACATCACTGACAGATCACACAATGTGACTTATCACCATAACATGGTTGGTACCACAGACTCTGGAATCAACTACGTTTCTTCTCATCTATATCAAAGATTTTTCCTTGTTGTTCTTTCTGGCTGTGATTTTTTTGTGGTGTACCACAGAGTTCAATCATAGGTGCTATCATTTTCAATGTATGTGTACTTGTGATCCAATAATTTCTAAATAAATCATCAGTTTCCATTGTTTTACAGACTGTGATTATATATCATGTTAAAATCCTTCCTGCAACATCTGAGTCTAGAACTCAGATCCTTCTACTTGCCCCTAAAATTCAGTAAACCAGGTAAAATCAATTGTTTCTGAACTGTCTGCCGATGTTATTCACACTGCTGATACTCTGTGTGTAATATTGTGTGATGACCTTTCCTTTCATCATCTGATGATAATCCTGAAAAGATGATCTATCTTTTAAATCATCACAGAGAATCTTTTGTAAATCTCGACGTACTGGTACAAATATCTGCTCCAGTCTGTTCACCAGGAGGAAGTGTCACAGAGAGAATAGAAAATACAGATCTAAGAGGAGACGGAGAGATTCAGGGAGGAGCTGAGCTGTTACTGAACTATAGAAGAGAGAGGAACTTCCATATTCAGCACAGTTCAATACACAAACCATCAACATTACCTTTATTCAACATGCTGTCATTGGACTATTATGTACTGTCTCTACTGTTTGTCTCTACTCTAACAGGTATGTGAGATCATGCAGCAAAATGAATGTAAATTATGTATTGAAACATTTACATCATGTTATAACAGAGTTCTCTGTTTCTTTAGGAGTCAGCTGTGAAGAACTGACTCCAATCAAGACTGAAGAGTTCAGTTCAGAAGGCAGCACTGTTACTCTGTCCTACAACTACACCAGAAAGGCAACTGGTGGTGATGAGTTTTACTGGTATCGACAATATCCAGGAAAACCACCAGAATTCCTCATCTCTCACTTGGGAACTCAAATGAAACAAAGTCTGGACTGTCAGTTACAGTGAGTGGTGATAAAACCAGAATGGATCTGCAGATCTCCTCTGCTGCAGTGACTGACTCTGCTCTGTACTACTGTGCTGTGAAGCCCACAGTGACAGGAAACCCACAGTCTCTGTACAAAAACACAAGCTGACACACTGACAAGCTGCTGGAAGCCTTTTCTCCACACTGTTGAACTCTACTTTTTACCTCCACTAGAGGGCCACATTATCAAGTAGGCAGTGCACTACTTCCTCACTGTGTTCAACCACTGTGTCAATAATAACTGCTGCCGTGAAGAGAACAACTGTCAGAGTGAATATTGAACATCAGATAGTTTCTCCTGTTGATTTAAACCTTGTTGTAGAGATGGAACATTGGCTGTGGATTATTCTTGCTGCTCTTTTCTTTGGTAAGATAGAAAGCACAACATGTTTCCTCTTCAGACACTTTAACATATTACTGAGCTCTACAGTCAGAGCTTTTAATGTTTATTATACAGGAAATCAGAGCACATCATTTCTGCTGACATTTGTTACCTTGTAAAAACACTTTCTATGGTTGAAAGTGACAATGATCAGTGAAAATCACATCTGTTCTACATGTGTGTGTGTCTGACTCTCTGGATAGGTAACTCTTTAAACCTACTGACTGTTCTCCTTTAATCAATCATCTTTCTTGATTCATCTCTTCCTCTGCATGTTCTGTTCTTCCCAGAGTGTAAAGGAGAAGACAGAGTGATGCAGCCAACAGGTGATGTCACAGCTGCTGAAGGACACACAGTTACACTTGATTGTAAATTTGAGACCAGTTCCTCGGACTACACACTATTCTGGTACAAACAAGAAATTAATGATTTCCCAAAGCTTTTGATACAACACTACATTTCAGAGAAAGGACAAAAGTCATCAGGACGATTTCAAACTGAAATCAAGAACAAGTCAGTTCCTCTGAAGATCCAGAAGCTTCAAGTGTCTGACTCTGCTGTGTACTACTGTGCTCTGAGGCCCACAGTGACAGGAAACACCAAAACTCTGTACAAAAACCTTTGGAGCAAAGACAACACAATACTCCACAACATCCACTAGAGGGAGTCACACACTGTTACACTACAGGGCTCCATACATCACTGACAGATCACACAATGTGACTTATCACCATAACATGGTTGGTACCACAGACTCAGGTATTAACTGCTTTTGTTCTCATCTTTATTAAAGACTTTCCTTTGTTGGTCTTTCCAGCTGTGATTTTTTTGTGGTGCACCACAGGGTTCAATCATAGGTCCTCTCATTTTCAATGTACGTGTCCCGTGGATCAAATTATTTCTAAATAAATCGTAATTTTCCATTGTTTTACAGACTGTGATTATATATCATATTAAAATCCTTCCTGCAACATCTGAGTCTAGAACTCAGATCCTTCTACTTGCCCCTACAATTCAGTAAACCAGGTAAAATCAATTCTTTCTGAACAGTCTGTCGATGTTATTCAAACTGCTGATACTCTGTGTGTAATATTGTGCGATGACCTTTCCTTTCATCATCTGATGATGATCCTGAAAAGGTGATCTATCCTTTAAATCATCGCAGAAAACCTTTTGTAAATCTGAAAGTAATGGTACAAATATCTGCTCCAGTCTGTTCACCAGGAGAAAGTGTCATAGAGAGAAGAGAAAATACAGATCTAAGAGGAGACGGAGAGATTCAGGGAGGAGCTGAGCTGTTACTGAACTATAGAAGAGAGAGGAACTTCCATATTCAGCACAGTTCAATACACAAACCATCAACATTACCTTTATTCAACATGCTGTCAGTGGACTATTATGTACTGTCTCTACTGTTTGTCTCTACTCTAACAGGTATGTGAGATCATGCAGCAAAATGAATGTAAATTATGTATTGAAACATTTACATCATGTTATAACAGAGTTCTCTGTTTCTTTAGGAGTCAGCTGTGAAGAACCGACTCCAGTCAAGACTGAAGAGTTCAGTTCAGAAGGCAGCACTGTTTCTCTGTCCTACAACTACTCCAGAGGAGCAACTAGTAATGATTACTTCTTCTGGTATCGACAATATCCAGGAAAACCACCAGAGTTCCTCATCCTTCACTTGGGAACTCAAAATGAAACAAAGTCTGGACTGTCAGTTACAGTGAGTGGTGATAAAACCAGAATGGATCTGCAGATCTCCTCTGCTGCAGTGACTGACTCTGCTCTGTACTACTGTGTTCTGAAGCCCACAGTGACAGGAAACCCACAGTCTCTGTACAAAAACCTTTGGAGCAAAGACAACACAATACTCCACAACATCCACTAGAGGGAGTCACACAATGTGAAAACACTGAGTTTTCAGAGACTGTGTCTGTGGACTGACGACACAAACATCACAAAAACTAAACCATAAATACAAAGACAGTTAAATCTCACTGAGGAAGGAGCAGAGAGGTGATTGCCTGATCCCGCCCACTTTAGTCCACCTCAGCCAATGAGATTGTTTGTGTGTCCAGAGCAGAAATGTTGGAGGAACTAAAAGCACAATCAGCTTGATGTTGAGGAGAAGGGCTGTGCAGCAGAGAGGCTGTTTAGTTTCTTCATTCTACTGCAGTGGAAGAACATTGTTCATCTGCTGTCTGTTTGGCTTCAACTCCTCCAAAGACATGTTGCTTTACCTCTTTTGGTTTTTCTCTCACTTCATAGGTGAGTTTGACAACAAATCAGTGTCTCAGTTAACCTGCTGTATCAACAAGATATTTGACCTCCATTTTATCACTTTCAGTTGAAACTTCACAATAATCTGTCTTTGTCATGAAGTCCTGTACAATCTAGTTATGATGTGAGCTACAGTTGAGCTGCTTGTGTCCACAGAGTAACACTGTACAGAGACATTTTCCACTGTCTTCTCCTCTCAGCCTCATGGACAATGTTAGTCTAATGCTTCATTCTCTCTACTTTTTCCAGGACTAATAGCTGGAGACACAATCTCTCCTGTAAGAGATGAAGTCAGTGGAAGAGAAGGAGAATCTGTTAAACTCTCATGTCAATATCAGACAACATCAGCTGGTGTTGACCTTTACTGGTACAGACATGATTCTGACCTTCAGGCACCTCAGTTTATACTCTTGAAAGGAGCAAAATCACGGAGTGGTCAACAACATATTCCTGATAATCGATATCAATCCCAAACAACAGGCACATCAACTGAACTGACCATCAGCAGACTAACCCTGAACGACACAGCTCTCTACTACTGTGCTCTAGAAACACAGTGATACAAAGTGTAGAAGAGGCTGTACAAAAACCTGAACACAGATATCTGACTCCTCTTCAAAGAGGAGGGAAGTGGTTTTCAAACCACAGCTTCATATCACATGGATTCTGCTACTTCCTGTTTTATCAGAGTCACCGTGGTTACAGCTGCTAATCAAACACTGTGGGAGGATTCACATGAGCAGCTGATCCACATCAATGACAAACCAACTGGATGATGCTTCAAACACAAGACTTCATGAAAACAAATGGACACTGACTTACTCCCTTAATCTTCATACTCTGTGGGTCATTAGGCCAAAATCAGCTGCTTCCATTGTTCACCATCCTTGACAACATGTAGAGCTAAACACCAAATACACACTGAAGCATTAACTAATAAAACTCTGAAATCAACAGCACTTTATATTTTCAAACATTGAAATTTAAGGAAAAACTCAAAGTAGAATCAAACTAACAACTGGAGTTTCATCAAGTTCCAACATCACATGATTTAAACTTCCACATTCACTCCACCATCTTTGTATCTGACCAACAGATACTGAACCGTCAGTTTACATTGAAGAGAGAAACAGTGTGAAAAGAACAAGAGTCACATGTTGCTCAAATATTCATCCTCAGTTTACCTGTAATCTTTCTGATAAAGATGTTAAAGGAGCTGCAGCAGCTTCACAACAATCAGCAGCTTTTATCTGCTCAGGAACAAAGTGAATCTGCAGCAGCTGTAAAACAGGAAACACGTCAGCTGAAATGACCAATCATGACTACATACAACACAAGTTAGACCAGGAAAGGAGAGAGCTACAAACATGTGTTTAGTGTAAAGTTGTCAGTTGGGGGAATAACACAGGGCTGTGAATGAGCCCTGTCACTGTGATCAGGCTCCTCCTTCTGATCCACCATCTTAGTGTTGATGAAGACTAAACTGAGAGACCACAGCCTGCTTTATACTTGCTGTAGCTCACAGTGACTCAACACTGCAGACATGATGCCTCTGTTCATCTCAGTGCTGCTGGCTGCTATGTGCCTTGGTATGAACACTACTGTTTCTGTGATATCAATCCAACACTGACATGATTCTGTAACAGCACACTGATACTGTTTGTTGGTGTTTTACAGAATGCAGAGCACAAAAAGAAAATGTGCTGCAACCAAAAGGAGACGTGACCGCTACTGAAGGAGAAGCAGTAACACTTGACTGTGGATTTAACAGCAGTTCAACAACTTCAAATCTCTACTGGTACAAACAGGATGGAAACCACAGCCCCAAATTCATCCTGAGCCGCTTTAAACTGGATGAAGGAAACACAGCAGACGACCACAAGGAGAGATTTTCATCCACTCTGAATTCCACCGTCAGATCAGTTCCTCTGAAGATCCAGAAGCTTCAGGTGTCTGACTCTGCTGTGTACTACTGTGCTCTGCAGCCCACAGTGACAGGAAACACCAAAACTCTGTACAAAAACCTTTGGAGCAAAGAAGACACAATACTCCACAACATCCACTAGAGGGAGTCACACACTGTTACACTACAGAGCTCCATACATCACTAACAGATAACACAATGTGACTTATCACCATAACATGGTTGGTACCACAGACTCTGGAATCAACTGTTTTTTTTCATATCTTTGTTAAAGATGTTTCCTTGTCGTTCTCTCAGGCTCAGATTTTTTTGTGGTATACCACAGGGTTCAATCATAGGTCCTCTCATTTTCAATGCATGTAGACTTGTTATCAAATAATTTCTGAATAAATCATCAGTTTCCATTGTTTTCCACAATATATTATATGCAAATCCAATTTTTGAGGCTCGTCTCTGTATTTTTTGGCAAATTCCAGCCTGGCCTTCTTATTCTTCTTGCTAATGAGTGGTTTGCATCTTCTGGTGCAGCCTCTGTACTTTTGTTCAAGAAGTCTTCTGCGAACAGTAGATTCTGATCCCTTCACTCCTGCCCTCTGGAGGTTGTTGCTGATGTCACTAACAGTTGTTTTAGGGTCTTTCTTTACAGCTCTCACAATGTTTTTGTTGTCAACTGCTGCTGTTTTCCTTGGTCTACTCGTTCAACGACTGTTACTTAGTACACCAGTGGTTTCTTTCTTCTTCAGGTCATTCTAAATGGTTGTACTGGCTATGGCCAATGTTTGTAGAGCAATGGCTCTAATTGATTTTCCATCTTCTCTCAGCTTCACAATTGCTTTTTTTTCACCCATAGACAGCTCTCTGGTTTTCATGTTGGTTACACCTCTAACTATATATAAAAACTATAAAGCTCAAATCTAAAACTGAGCGAAGACATTCAGCGCTATTTATTGTTTGAATAATCAGTGTAATAGGACACACCTGGGCAACAAAACATACCTGTCATTTTCCAAACCTTTTGATCACAGGAAAAATGGGTGTGTTCAAAATAAAAGGTGCTATCTTCTAAATTGTGTATCAGATGTAAATAACTGGAAATAAAGAATGAAATGTTGATCTCTTGTCTCATGTTGATCTTTTGATGTTAAACCCAAATGTTTTCAGTCTACAGTAAAAAAAAGGGAATTGGACTCACTGTTTCAATACTTTTGGAGGGGAGTGTATATTGTACAGTAATGAAATAATGCTGTCTCAGAAACAATCATTAGCTCCTTCTCTTATTTGATGATCCTGAAGAGATTATCTATCCTTTAAATCATCACAGAAAACCTTTTGTAAACCTGAAAGTAATGGTACAAATGCTCCAGTTTGTTCAGCAGGAGGAAGTGTCACAGAGAGAAGAGAAAATACAGATCTAAGAGGAGACAGAGAGATTCAGGGAGGAGCTGAGCTGTTACTGAACTATAGAAGAGAGAGGAACTTCCATATTCAGCACAGTTCAATACACAAACCATCAACATTACCTTTATTCAACATGCTGTCATTGGACTATTATGTACTGTCTCTACTGTTTGTCTCTACTCTAACAGGTATGTGAGATCATGCAGCAAAATGAATGTAAATTATGTATTGAAACATTTACTCAATGTTTAACAGAGTTCTCTGTTTCTTTAGGAGTCAGCTGTGGAGAACTGACTCCAGTCAAGACTGAAGAGTTCAGTTCAGAAGGCAGCACTGTTACTCTGTCCTACAACTACTCCACAAAGGCAACTGGTAATGATTATTTCTTCTGGTATCGACAATATCCAGGAAAACCACCAGAGTTCCTCATCTCTCACTTGGGAACTCAAAATGAAACAAAGTCTGGACTGTCAGTTACAGTGAGTGGTGATAAAACCAGAATGGATCTGCAGATCTCCTCTGCTGCAGTGACTGACTCTGCTGTGTACTACTGTGCTCTGAAGCCCACAGTGACAGGAAACACCAAAACTCTGTACAAAAACCTTTGGAGCAAAGACAACACAATACTCCACAACATCCACTAGAGGGAGTCACACACTGTTACACTTCAATGGTTTCTTATGATCCAGTCTAGATTCAGTTGACAACAGTAAACTGAACAATAAAAGCCACAATGATGGAGAGAGTTTGCTGCATCATTTAAATCTTTCACTGAGAATCATCAGATCTGGATTCAGGAAAAGAAAATCAGCTGATCAGAGAGTTGATCACAGTCGTGATAATAAACACAAAGTCTGAATGTATAATCTACAATGTTTTAGCCTGAATGGTGATAATTGCATCTTCACCTCTTCTTCTTCTTCTTCTTCTTGTGGGAGGAGAGAGAGTGAGGGAGAGAGTGGGAGAGAGAGTTTTTGGAGTTTTTTCATATTTCTATCCTTTTCTTCTTATTATTCTTTTGCTGGTGGTTTATGTAGGTGTTTGTGGTTGCACGGGTTTAGTTTGGGGTTAGTTTACCTCGTGTCTTTGTGTGTTTTCCCGCCGGCCTGAGGCTGGTGGCAGCCGTCATGGCGGCCGACAGGCTGTCCTGGCAGCACGGCGTGAAGGTGGGCGCCGGATCCCTGAGCAGCGTGGAGGAAGTGGCGCTGTTAGCGGGGGAGGTGTTGGGGCACAGCTCCATCAAATCCGCCGCCCGCATGAATAAATCGGTCGTGTTATTTCTGGAGAAGGTGGAACAAGCTAACCGGCTAGTGGAGACCGGTATAACAGTGAACGGCTTGTTCGAACAAGTGCTGCCGATAACGCAGCCCACAACCCGGATTACCCTTTCTAATGTACCGCCGTTTATTAGCGATGCATTTTTGATCAATGAACTCTCTCGTCATGGGAAAGTTGAGGTGAGGAGTGAGAAAGGTGAGGTGAGGGGTGAGACAGGAGAAGTGGGGGGTGAGACAGGTGAGGTGGAGGGTAAGACAGGTCCCACTGAGCAAAAAGTGGTCCAAAACACGTCAAAAAGACGTGATATCCGAACATCCAGAAGACGTTCTCAGAGGAGCCAGAATGAAAGTTTTTAATACGTCTTTCCCGGACGTTTTAAAGATGTCTTTTCTAGACGTTGTATAGATGTCATAAAAGTACGTGTTAAAGACGTGATATCCGAACATCCAGAAGACGTCCTCAGAGGAGCCAGAATGAAAGTTTTTAATACGTCTTTCCCGGACGTTTTAAAGATGTCTTTTCTAGACGTTGTATAGATGTCTTTTCTAGACGTTTTAAAGATGTCTTTTCTAGACGTTGTATAGATGTCATAAAAGTACGTGTTAAAGACGTGATATCCGAACATCCAGAAGACGTCCTCAGAGGAGCCAGAATGAAAGTTTTTAATACGTCTTTTCCGGACGTTTTAAAGATGTCTTTTCTAGACGTTGTATAGATGTCATAAAAGTACGTGTTAAAGACACAATTATTGGACATCCAGAAGACAATATCCATGAGGGCAATATAGGCCACATCTTTTCAGGACATTAAACGTTAAAAATTCAAACTTGGTTACTAATGAGAACAGCTTATAAAAGTAGTACCCTTCACTGACATGAATGAAATGCACACACTACAATTAACCACTACTGTCCTGTACTGATTAGATGAGTGATGACCAGAGTTGCTAATCAGATATTAAAAAATGGATAAACGTTAAAGATAATTAGTATAAAGTTCCACTGTCCTCAAATTGACACAAACATAAAAAGTGAAGAATGCATGTTTGAGCAGAAATAGACAACTTGGATCTGTGTGTGACAGTGAGTGAGTGAGCATTCATTCTTATATGATATGATATAGTATCACTTTCTGTTTGATCATCAATGACTCAACAGTTGTCGACACACAGTATCCATATTTGTCTACAACACATAAAAGTATTGGACTTCATTAATTATCGAAGTGAACATCTAATACATCTAATAGTTACAACCTCCCCACTGGGGTGAGCTGTAACACTGCTGGGGATAGATGTAAGGATGACAGGTAATTAGCCGATTTAAGATTCACACTATCCAATTTTATTCAAGAACTTTGATGAAAAGCCACGAACACATTTAAAATACATTGTACAACAGTGAACATTGAATAAAACGAAAATAACAAAACTATTAATATATAAAAGTATTTAAAATTAGAAAAGAGTAAAAATTTAGTTGCTAACAAGACCTAATTGTAACCTCCTCCTCCAACTCGTCCCGGGGCATGCTTCAAGTGATCTGCAGCTGCAGATCTGATTTGCGCCTCCATCGCAGCAGAATCCCATTGCATAACAGCAGCTAAAATAAAAAAGAATAATATCAAAAAACAAACAACAAAAAAATCATGTGAATACATCCTCAGAGGAGCCAAATTGAAAGCCTGTGTCAATACATAATGATGCTACTGTTCAGAGGCCCGTGTCAGAAAGCAGGTTTATAGTGAAAACTCTGAGTCTGTTAACCCTAAATGAGGGAAACTGGGCTTTCCATTTCAGAAAGGGAGGAAAATCACACCTGAGAAACTGAAGTAAGTTAACCTCTGAGTATGACTATGGTAACTGAATCTATGAACCTAACCTTGTCAGGAGCAGGTTTCTTCAATGAACCTTGAGTTTCTCTCCGTCTCCGTATTTTGTAAATGGCTAAAATAAATTAGATTTTTAACATTTATATTAAAACTTTTTTTTATATCTAAATTTCTGTATGAACAACCATTTCCATCAACTATAACTCATGTGGCACATTGTGTTAGCTAATCCAAGTTTGTACTGTCCTGATGCACAAATAACAAGACAAGTACATCAAGAGTCTCTAGTTTAAGAAGCACATGCTTCATGGGTCCTCCATTTGCAGCTTCATTAATTGACCCTTTGCTAAGCACCTCCCTTAAAAAACTAAGACGTCTCGAAATTAATAGTAAGTTACTTATGTTTAAACTTTAAGTCGAGTCACTGTGTTGTAGGCTACTTGAGCACAAGAAATACTAGTAACATTAATTGCTAGGCAGAGACACGTTCTGACATATTGATATTTTGTGATCGAACGCCCTATACCTGACTATCCCAGTCCTGTGACTGCTCTCCCTTCGTAAATGTATGTTTGTGGAGTTTGGATCACACAGCAGACATTTGTCAAATGCAGCGCAACTGAAATGATGGTGGAGGACTGCTTTACATATCATTATGGTTAAGAAAATGTGGTCCGTGGGGTGTGAAGTCTCTGTTGCTGATAAAGTGCATGGCTCCATTTAGTCACATTTTGCAACCATTTTACTGTAACAGTTACTGTATCCACAAGGTATGCGCTGCCCTTCTTTCACTCAACAAGAGAAGGGGGATTGAGACGGTGCCTGAACGCGGGTGGGACTCAGTCAGTCATGATCAACAATGCTAGTTATCTGCATGCTGATTTTATATATACGATGAATGGCTATACTTACATGCAGTGGACCTCTCCCTGCTGTATGACTTAGATGAACCTGAAAAGTCAACACCAGAATATTCAGTCAGTCACGATCAACAATGCTAGTTATCTGCATGTTGATTTAATTCTGTGGGGAAACAGTGTAGGTAGCTTGTATATTTTCTCATTTTAAAAGAAAATCACAACAATTTAATTCAAGCAATATAGAGAAACTCTTCCACAAAGCTGAATGATAACAAAATGTCAAGGACATGTCTTAATAGTGAACTTACCTGGTTGGCAGCTCTTCTTTTCTCTATGAAGATATAAAAAACATATTTATCAAGTGTATTAAGATGTCAGAAAAACATTTTGCATTAAAATGAATTGTTACATTCTACAATGGCGATGTTAAGTACAACAAATTAGACTAATAGCTACATGATGATACAAGAAAATAAAGTGAAACTGCAGACTGATCACATACAAAACTATATTAAAGGACCAGCCAGACAACTGAAAATACTGAATTATTCAAAATATTCTCTACAGAATAACCATGGTGGGGTTGATGACCATCTGTCAACTGTGCATTACCTCTGTAGGACACATAAGTCTAATTAAACGAGGGCATTAAAAGAACACAACAGTAGTTAGACATTGCAGCAGCTAATACTAGCTGAGGACTGTGGTAAACTGTGCACTCTAAAGCTTTCACACGAATTGTATTTTGTATTTCTTAGACGTGTCATCCTCAACAACTAAGTATTTCAAAATAGACAGCAGCGTGAGTTGTCTGTGTTGAGTCTCGAGAAGTTTAAGCTTTGCGACAGCTGGCTGTCACGGAAATTGAGGACAGGGGAGTTTGGAGTGGGCATGTCAGATCAGTAGAATTAAAACCACCATAATTTACAAAAAGATCACACCATCTGATAATTTAAAGATTATATGAAGATTTATATTATGACATCTAACATGACAATTTTAAGATTTCCAACTAAACACAAAGTTACTGTCTTATTTATGATAGGAATACTTCTTTCGACCTCATCTTCCTCAGGTAAAGAAGTTACAGCTCGACATTCTCTACTTAAAAGATAATGTTCCCAGTCCGTCTCAATGAGTCATTACGAAATATTATATACTCTTACTGTCCCTTAGGCTAGCCCCTGCACATTCAGCTTTTCCAGTTCACACGGCCCATTCTAGCCAGCATAGGCTGGCTCTCACTAACTGTCACTCGCACACACAGCCTCTGGCCTTAAATATATGTAGAAAATCATATGAAAAACTATATTATTTTTCGTACTAAAACAAATTAAATTATTCATAAAGGGAAAAGTCTGATATGAAGCCTACCGCACTCCCATTTAAAACAGATAACATTAGCTTTTGTGCATCCAAAAAAAGCAGATTTTGAATTTAGGAATAAACAGCAATATAACGTTTTTAACCTGGATGCATAAAATAATAAGAGAGTTAGGAAGCACATTTCCTCTAACTGCAAAACTACCTGATCTGTAAATGTTGCCTGTAGTCACAACCAAGTTAACCTAACGGCCCAAGTGGCGCTAACATTATGCTAACGTTATACGAAGCGGTTTGCTAGCAGGCGCCAAAAAAAAAAAAAATTCTAGCAAACGTTGTTTTCCAAGTCGTATGTACAAAATGAGACTTGATAAATTGCCTAACAATGTCATGTGTGTTTTACAAAGACTTTCGTTTTAGGGTTTTATGGAAGTTTAGTTTAATTTCTTACCTTACGATCTGCACGAGCCGAGTAACTGCCAAGTCCACTGTGTGATTGTACAATTCCTTGCAGACTTCATATCCATCCGTGCGACAGCACTATAGAAAACTTTCCTGGCAAGTTGGCTCGATTAAAAAAGCAATGTCATTTCATAAAAGGTTGAAATAGTCGTTAAAGGCAATGTTAACCACTACGAGTCCCAATTAAATTATTAATCACCACTATAAAAGTAGAACTACTTTCACAGCGGAAGGATATCAGTCTGGTAACAAGAACGTGATTGGTTAATTCAACCGAACTTTATTAATACCGTACGACCTTACAGCCAAAAATGTTTTAAATACCAAACCACAGAGACAGTTGTTAAATAAAAAATATTCTATATTCTATAAAAAAATGACAAATTATTATTAACAAACGGGGAATATGTGGATAAATAGATTAATTCAAGTTATTGATGTTAGGATGGCTGCCGGTACTGCATACGGAAAACGTTTTTTTTTTTTTAATCTCTGAATCCGGAGGCAAAACCTGCCCAAATCAGGAATAACTCCTCAACCATATGGCCTATATTCATTATTCTGGTCACTTTTGAAAGAAGCTAACATGAATCCATGGTATTTAAACCATTTCTATAGAGTCAAGATGCAACAAAGGAATTTTTTTATCCTTGCCTTGTAAAAATGCACTATAACAATAAAGCACTATAACCATTAACCAAGTTCCAGTAGCCAATTTTTCTGCTGAATTTGTTTTCCAACTCCTATACAACAATTGTAACTGTAAACCTGATGGAAATACACCAAAATGCAACATTTATGATGAAAATATATATATTTTCCCAGGTACTCAGGTTTTGGCTTAGTCTCTGTGATTTTGAATTCAAACTACTATTTATTTGCATGGCAACAAGTTGCAAGTAACATAAACCTCCAAAAATCATTGAAGTATTACTAAAAACAATGAATATTGCTGAGTATTGGTTAATTTTTAAGAAGTCTATGCTGTACAGGCAGATCAATGGAGAACAGCCATTGAAACCTCACTCTTCATGACAAAAAAACAGCTCTAAGGGGCCTGCCTTGCCTCACTCAATGTAATTTATTAACTAATTCAGGCTGTCATATAGACGTCCAGATTGTGGCCTATCGGAATGTCTCATTTACACTAGTTCTGGTTGTCTGTAGCCGTCCAAAATTGGGCCAGGATGGACGACTTTACTCAGTGTCATTTATCAACTAAATCAGGCTGTCAAATAGACGTCCAGATTGTGGTCGGTCAGAACGTCTCATTTCAACTAGTTCTGTCTCTAAATAGACGTCCAAAATTGGGCCAGACTGGACTACTTCACTCAATGTCATTTATCGACTAGTTCTGGCTGTCATATAGACGTCCAGATTGTGGTCGGTCAGAACGTCTCATTTCAACTAGTTCTGTCTGTAAGTAGACGTCCAAAATTGGGCCAGGCTGGACTACTTCACTCAATGTCATTTATCGACTAGTTCTGGCTGTCATATAAACGTCCAGATTGTGGCCTCTCAGAACGTCTATTTTCAACTAGTTCTGTCTGTAATTAGACGTCCAAAATTGGGCCAGGCTGGACTACTTCATTCAATGTCATTTATCGACTAGTTCTGGCTGTCATATAAGCGTCCAGATTATGGCCTGTCAGAACGTCTCATTTCAACTAGTTCTGTCTGTAAGTAGACGTCCAAAATTGGGCCAGGCTGGACTACTTCACTCAATGTCATTTATCGACTAGTTCTGGCTGTCATATAAACGTCCAGATTGTGGCCTGTCAGAACGTCTCATTTCAACTAATTCTGTCTCTAAATAGACGTCCAAAATTGGGCCAGACTGGACTACTTCACTCAATGTCATTTATCGACTAGTTCTGGCTGTCATATAAACGTCCAGATTGTGGCCTCTCAGAACGTCTATTTTCAACTAGTTCTGTCTGTAATTAGACGTCCAAAATTGGGCCAGGCTGGACTACTTCACTCAATGTCATTTATCGACTAGTTCTGGCTGTCATATAGACGTCCAGATTGTGGCCTGGACGGACGGACGTGATATCAACTAGAATTGGACGTCCACAGACGTTGCTTGCTCAGTGGGGTGAGGTCAGGGGTGAGATAAAGGAGGTGGAGGGGGAGAAAGGTGAAGTGGAGGGTGAGGCAGGGGAGATGTTAGACAAAGAGGGCAATAAGAATGAGACAGGTGAAGCAGAAAGGTCAGTGGAGGAGACAGAGACAGGTGAGGCGTTAGGAGAGAAAGGTGAAACTGTGGAGATGACAGGTGAGATGGATGGTGAAGGGAGTGAGGGAGAAAAAGTAGCAGACAAACAGCTTAAAGCTGGTCTATCTGAGAACAGAATAAGTATGGTTTTGTCTAACAATGCGTGTGCGTCAGGAAGTGTGTGTGCGTCAGGAAGTGTGTGCGAGAGTGTTCCCACTCCAGCACAGAGACGCAGCAACAGAAAGAGCTCGCTGTCTGCGGCGGGAGGCTGTAAGGCCGGGCGGCTGGAGGCCCCGGCAGCCACCACAGCAGACAGCGACAGTGATGCTGAGGCGTACCTGTCCGACTGCAGTGGCGTTTCCAGCGTCACTGTAAGTCAA